>NC_046163.1:57269285-57351785 GCF_011064425.1 Rattus rattus | reverse complement strand
AGTATAACCCAATTAGTTTCCATACACAAGTTATGTACAGGGGTAGTACAATATCCCTAAGAAGAGATTAGGCTACTGTAGTCTGACTGCAAATGCATGCACACAGCACGCACGCACACACACACACACACACACACACACACACACACACACACACACACACACACAACCACACGAAGGCCAAGCACGAAGTAAGTTAGAAGGCTACTGTATACCTAAGGAGAGAGAGCATGGTTAGCTTACCTCTCTGCCCCCTCTTCCCTTCCCCACACACCCATGCCGCTTCCCAAGGCAGCTGGCTCTCTGACAAAGTGACTGTGTTTGAAGGCTAACGTTATGTTCTTGTTCAAGCCCTGCTCACGTCTGATGTTGTTAAAGGTTTCAGCAGTCACACTACCCTCTTCCTTCTTAGTACAAATGGGGCCTGGACCTGTGCATGCACATTGAAGGCATGCTGGCACGTGGAGGTCATGCTGTTGCGTGGAGGTCATGCTGGTGCGTGGAGGGGCTGCATGCCCGTGTCAGTGTTAAGTTCTGAGAAATCAAAGAAACAAGTATGGAAGTATAGCATGCCTGGGTTTATCCTGGGGAGTGTGTGTGTGTGTGTGTGTGTGTGTGTGTGTGTGTGTGTGTGTAGGGGGTGATAGCCCATCCAAGAGCTTTTATCTGTTTAATGTAGCAGAACTCAACTGCAGAAAACCCAACTGCGTATTAGCATATCACGAAATGGGGCAGTCCAGCTGCCTGGGAATGGCCAGTTTATTATTGCTGGGGGCTGTCCTGGGTTATGATCTGGAAGAATTTGAATCGCCCTGTGCGTTTTATTTTTTTTTTCCCTGCTCTCCTTTGATTTTTGGCGGTAGCAGAAGGAGAGAGTATTCCCATGAGATTCAATTATTTCCCTTCAAAATTCTCCTGGACTCATAATGACTATTAAAAATGGAAGGCACCCATATCTCATGCTAGTCAGCTTAACTGGTAATTAAAGTGCAATTAAATTTTTCATGGTGTAGATTGTGTCTGTTTTTTTTTTCCAGGGGAATTACAAACCCCGAGCCCTTGAGAATTATGGGATTAAGCTATAGACATTTAATAATTCAGCTTTGATCGGGATGCCGCCACTGATGGGTCTCTAAAAAGGGATTGAGGGGGTGGTGGTGTGTGTGTGTGTGTGTGTGTGTGTGTGTGTGTGTGTGTGTGTTTTGTTCGGTTATTAATGGTGAATTTAAATTGTATTTGGTTTCTTAGAAACCAGAAAATAACTAGCAGGCTATGAAGGCCATTGCAAGTGTAGGTTTTACTTGGCAGTGGTCACTGTCCCCAATATATACTGTCCCTAAGCCAATAATTATCTCTCTCCTGCCAGGCCAGCTTCCCTCAAGTAGTTTTGTGCAATTTGGAGCGTTCCTGAGTTGCCACCAGTGAACAAAGCATCAGCATTTGGCTGGATTTTGGAGACAGAATTACTTGGACCCTCTGTGGCCTTGTCCAAGTGTTCATGGCTCCCTGCCTCTTCCCCTCACTCACCTACATTTTATTTCCTTGTTGGTTGAAAATTATTTTCAGAGCTGGGTTGAGGCTTTAATCATGTTTCAACTTTTGAAAGGCACTTTGCTGACCCGAAGCCAGAACCTCACCAGGTCTTTATGCTGAGGAAAGTAGCAGGGGTCAGTCTGTCTGGAGACAGCAGAGAGGACTGCTTCCTGCAGCCCACCTGCAGCAGCAAACAGGTCCAGCCCTGGCACCTGTGCCAGAAGATTCTGAGAAAGCAGAGGTTACTACGGTCCACCACGTCCCACTCCTGATGGTGGTGGTCACCATTCTCAGGTACTAGCTTCAGTCTTGGTCAGTGGTATCGTCAGGCACTCCTCAGTCCCAGCTCAACTGGAACTCTAGGAAGGATATGACTCTCGATTTCCTGAATCTATTGTACAAGGTCATCTTAAAGAAATCTTACATATCCAGGTTAGGGGAATGCTCAATCTTACCACACAAGCATGAGGACCTGAGTTCAGATCCCCAGTACTTACCAAGAGTACCGCTGTGTACTTGTAATTCCAGTGATGGGTAGGCAGGGATGGGAGCTCACTGGCCTGGGCAATCACTGAAAGACCCTGTCTCAGAAATTAACTCAAAAAGTGGCTG
Source organism: Rattus rattus (assembly GCF_011064425.1). Classification (NCBI taxonomy): domain Eukaryota; kingdom Metazoa; phylum Chordata; class Mammalia; order Rodentia; family Muridae; genus Rattus; species Rattus rattus. The sequence continues at coordinate 57,349,640 of NC_046163.1, read as the reverse complement.
AAAGACATGCTCTGTTGTTAACCTCTGATCTCACCTCTGCACACACATGTGCACACACACACACACACAGACACACACACAGACACATACCACACACACATAGAGTATGTGTTTGAGAGGGAGAGGGAGAGAGAGAGAGAGAGAGAGAGAGAGAGAGAGAGACAGACAGACAGACAGACAGACAGACAGACAGACAGACAGACAGCGACCATGTCTCAACTTGGCAAGGTATAGGTTTAGTGAATGGGAACAGCATACCGTGATTTGTGGTATTATTGTGTTTGTTGTCAACCCACCAGATTTTAATGCCCGCATCTCCATTGTGGAACTCTGGCCTAAAATGTTCTCCCCTCCCCCTCCCCTCCCCTCCCCTCCCCCCTCTCCTTTCCTTCCCCTCCCCCTCTTTATTTCTTTCTTTTTGTGAGTAACAGATAAGTTAAACAGCTCCAAAAGACTCCTAGTTCTAGTCTCCCAGTGGGCTCCCTGGCATACAGTAGGCACTCAGGATGTAGATGGCCGCAGGTTGAGAGGAGTGCCCCGAGTACATCAGATGGTGGTGTAGTTTACCTTCTGTCTCAAGGCACCCGTTCGTTCCCTGGAGTGGTAATAAGAACTTGGGGATAGACTTCATGTTAAAGCCTCGGGTTCATGAAGTGCTGTGCCCAGGCCAGGTGCATGGTCAGGAAGGGCAGCTGACACTGTCTCCCACACTAGCTCACAGGAGAGTGGCATAGCGACACAGCGCAGGTTTGTATGGGAATGGTATCTAGTTCTTTCCATTGTCTGGAGCTGTGGCAAAGGTGATCCCTGAATATTGTTTTTTGAGACGGTGACAAATAAAGATGGTAAAATGCCCAATACGTGTTGACTCCAACTTTCCTCTTGTGGCTGCCACAGACTTTGGCAGCAAACAAAATCAGCCTTTATCAGTTGCCCAAAACAGACAAATTAGAAGAACAGAATTTAGGCAGGAAGATGTGGAACCCAGCTGAGCAGGTGGCTGTCCTTTCATATGTGGCAAATACTTAATGCAGTTCAGAAAAGACATAAAGAGTTGGGGGGGGCATTTAGTCCTTCCCTAATATTTTATTAGAACCTGTAAGGACATCCTAATAAATTTAACCCTATAATAAATAACAATTTGGTCATTCAGGCCCGAGTTCACTTCGTGTCTTGTCCTGATTTGCACAGCTCTTCAGTCCTCCAGTTTCTCACCTGTGGTGAGGACATACTCAGCTTATCAGCCTTACTGAAGACTGAGTAGCCTGATTCTCACCTTCTCTGCAGTAGATGACGGCATAGCTGTCAAATCTACCAGAGCGGGAAATGTTTCCGTTTATCCCTCCTCTCTGGACAAGATACATAGTCCTTTTATTTTCTTGGTCCCTGAATCTTGGAAATTCATCCCACTGCCTTGACACCATGAATTTGCCAGTCAGACTAGAAGTGTAAATGTAGATTTTGAATATGAGGTATGTCCCCGCTTGCTGTGTGCTTGGCCATTTCAGTTTGCAGCATCAGAAATTTTTGATACAGGTTGTGGCTGTTCTGTATGTTTGTATGTATGAGGATGTACTGCTAAGAAGAAATCTGTCAACTCATATAGTAGGAAAGTCCATTAGTGTCGAGGTTTCAGGAATGGCTGCCTCCAGGGCCCTAAAAACACACCAGGATGCTGTCTCCCAACACCTCTGTTTCTTCTTGAGTTGGCATAACGAACTGAGGCATTTAAAAAAAAAAAGAACACTGATAATGTGCAAGTTTGGTTTTTTTTTTCTTTTAACTCTTGCTTCTCTAGAAGTAATTTGTTCTTTTCCTTAAAAAACCTTCAGTTCTGGACTTCCCAGAAGGGACCCCTTCATTGTCATCTGCTGTATAAAACCCCTTCTGCCTCCTCGAAGCCAGGTTCTGCATTTGAGCTGTCAACCATGTTCATCTTTCTGATGTCATTCCGCCACTCCAGGTCTCTGTGTAGCTTGTACTGTATAAGGCAGTCTCTCGCCATTTCCGATGACTGGCTTGGTGAGTTCATGCAGCCCAGCCAATCAACAGATCCGGAGTGGCGGTGTCTCCCAGCAGCAGTAGTTGTGTATAGGAAACCTTGCATTAATTTTTGCATAGATGGTTTCTCTCGTTTTGTTGTTGGTGACTTGTCCCTGGCCCCTCTCCTGAACCTCGGTGGGATGTGTACACAGCTGGGGGCAAATGACAGAGTGTTGGAACATATGGTAAGCCATTCATAACCGGATCCTGTGCCCAAGACGGTGATCTTTCATGTTGCTGGTAGAGGTTCTGCACGCCAGTCTGGAATTTCACATTAAATTAGCTTCTGTGACTCCAGTAATGAAGAAGAATAGACGTGCTCAGGCATTACCAAGAAGCTGGGCTGTGTATGCCAGGGCAGTTAACAGAGGATAGAATTTCAGAGCTGGATAGGACAGTCTGGAGTCAGACCCCAGTTTGTAAGATGAGACCGTAGAGACCCAGTGCACTGGGGCATTTGCCCATAGCCAGAACGGAAGCCTGAGGCTCTTGCTCCTGGACCATCTTCCCTCTCCGTCCGTCATCTCCCAGAACAGCACTGCCTTCCAGAGGGGACGGTCAGATGCACTCTCTACCCTCTTCATAGCTGCTTCCATGGAGGTGCATGAGAGAGCATTGGAAACTGCTGATACCTTAGTAGCCAGGGCTCCACAGAGTCAAGGGCCACGCTGTGACTACAGCCCAGAGCTCCTGACGTGCCACATCTAAAGCACGATCATTCTGTCTCTGCTCAACAATACCTCTGCTTCGGAAGTTGTACAGTTATTTTTTGGATCGATATTTTGAAAACAACTAACTTCCTAAGAATAGATATATGCCACCAAAATGGTCGAGATCTTCAAATCAAATAGCTATTTTTGTGCATTTTTAATGCTGTTTTAAAATTAATTATTTTTATGTGCATGGATGGTTTGTATGCACATATGTCTGTGCACCAGGCATGTATCTGGTGCCAGAAGAGGGTTTCAGAGCCCCAGGAACTGAAAACAAAGATGGGTGGAAGCTATCATGTAGGTACTTTGAATCAAACCCAGGTCCTCTGAAAGAACAGCCAGTGTCCCCTAACCACTGAGCCATCTCCCCAGCCCCCATTTTTATAAATATTTAATAAAAAGAGTCATCTTATGACTTAGAGAGATCAGTGGCTGGCGCCCTGATGTGAAGGTTCATGCTAGAACACCAGGAGACTCATAATAGTTGGCTTTTAAGGGCCTCGTGACCGTTATAAACTTCTGGAGTTCCTCCTTGGAAGCATTAATAAATCACATCTCTCCCGTCCCTTAGGTTCTCGGTGATCAGTTTCTCTTAATGGAGGCTTTCGCTGAAAGCATCTCAAGTGGTTCTAAGACCGGATCACCATGGACTAGTTAAGAGGTGTGCTGACATACTTCCATAGGCAGCTCCCCAGGAAAGCCTTCTTTTAGCCAAAGGGATTGATTGACAGGCATAGAAGGACTTTCCTGAGGTCTGCAAATGACACTGCTATGTTCCAAAAGAACACGATTTGGTGTCACTGTTCAAAGTCCTCCTCCACTTTGGATGGGTTTGTTTTGTTTTAGGTTTTGTTACTCTGTTTCCTCCCTTGGTGGGCCATTATTTTATAGTTGTTGGTTGTTGGGTCCTAAACTAGAGTCATTTATTTGAAGCCATGGTCTCAGTTCCCCCTTTTTAACTTGGCATAACAGCTTTGTCTTGGTCTGGTTGTCTAAACTGAGACTTAAAGTTCCCAATTCTTTTGCTCTTGGTGTGTAGGAAGATACCCACTTATCCGTCTCTTTTATAATCCTTTGGTGTTGATTCGGGGTGACTCTGAGAGTGGGCCTCAATATCTCCACTTCCTAGGTAAGGAATTGGAGTTCCTAGTAGGTGAGTTAGTGAGGCCTGGACAAGGGGTAAGTCCTTCTGAGCCTGTGGCAGTGCACAAACACATCCTCGGTTTCTTCATCCAAACCATGGCTAAGGATGCAGAATAGCTCTCGGCCACACTAGCCGAGACCCTCCAGTGCTCCTCCAGACCCTTTTCTGGGAAGTTTGTCAACCACCGTGGTGTAGGCTGATACTTGTCGAATCTGATACTCTCTTTTATTGGCCTCACTGCTCTTTTCTTGAAAATTCTTCTACATGTAAAAGCATCAGGCACATTTTAAAAGTCTGGCTATTTTAAATATTTGTAGCTGGGTCTGGTTTAATGTAACACAGCTAGGGAAAGTAAACCCCTTTATGGCTATGCTCTCTAAACAGAACTGTTTATTGCGTTTCTCCTCCAGAAAGCTGTCTATAAAAGCCAAATGAAACCCAGTCAGTTCTGTCTCTGCACAGTAATGCCTCACGAGTTTCTTCAACCCAGGATCTAACGTGATGAGCAAAGAATTTGCTGGGAATGACTCCACCCCATATCCTAATGAAATTAGACCTCCACTGAGCCATATGCACATCCTATTATGCTCTTTCTCTGCCCACAATAAGAGTGCCTTTTATCTCTAGCCATAGTGGTTAAGGAAAGCCACTCTGTCTTCAGGCAACCTGGACCTTTCCCACTCCCCAGGACCCACCCTGTCCCTCTCATTCCCTTGCGGTGGTGTGGGAACATCCGTGATTTGCTGTCTGACCCCCATTACTGTTTGAGTTTTGCTCTTTTCTTAGGCATGCTCACAGATCGTTCTTTAAGAGCGAAGTTGTCGTGAGCCCGTATTCCAGCTGCCACCCCTCTCAGCCAGTTCAATCTACAGAAGTGATCTGCTTGTTCACTGAGACACATCTGCATGGCAGACCCACGTGCCACACACACTGCTCGATGTAGCATTGTGTCTTTTAAAAGTCATACACGAACCCTGTCACCACTCAGCTAATCATGTCATGTGGGCCACACACTATACTGATATGATCACAGACTATAGCATACGGTTACAAGTTACATCAAGGAAGGAAAGACATCCCATCATGGGATCTTCATACAGTAGGCCTGAAGGAGGGGCTACCATGGCCACCACCCACCATAGCCAGCCTTAGTTCATCCTCCAGAAGAATATGAAAAAGCCCAGTGTCTTATTCCAGAAAACCTCGAGATGACAGGCTTTCTGCATCTGCAAGCATCTGCAAGCAGAGAGCCTTGGAAACCATGCAGCAAAAGCATAGAAGGACAACTGAGAAGTGCTGGGGTCCCAAGCAGCTCCATGTGTCCCCTCCTCCCCTGACCCACCTGCTCAGTTTACGATGGTGGGATCTTGTTAGCAGCACACTGGCCAATCATTTCCCAGGGCTACAGAGGATCTCTTCTGTGCCTCTCCCTATGAGCTATTCCTCGGGGACCTGCCCTGTGCCTGTCTGTTTATTCTTTGGACTCATCTCTGGCCATTAGCTGCATAGGGAGCACTGTGCTGAGAGTGAAGTGAACCGGTCTCAGCTGGCAGGCATCCATGTGCCTGCCTGTGGCCTGAGGGAGAGTGCTCCTTGAGAACAAGGCATGAAGAAAATGGTCAGGACACGTGGTTCAGAATGTGACTGGACAGGCAGGCCGCATGTAGATGGAAAACTGCATGGCAGTCTCCTTGGGGATTCGTTACGGCTCCTTGGAGTGGTGGGGTAATGCCAGCTACTCAGTTTCTGTGAGTTCCAGCACACGTCTCTTAGGTGAGGTGCTAGTCCACTGAGCAATCCCCTGATGGTTCACTGGACTATTAATAGACGTCAGTGAGAAACTCATCTAGGGCAGGACAGACAGAGGCTCCTCTGTCACTATCTGAGGCCAAAGTGCGTGAAGGCCAATGTGCTGTATGCGGTCCGTCTACTCAAGGGGTTGGCGTTCCAGTACAGGATGTGCTCTCTTGCATAATCTTGCTCTTCATCAGTTGCTTCCCAGACTCTCTACACTCAGGCCTACCAAAGTCCCATCTTACTGGCCCGGGGAGCAGAGGGACTCCGGACGGAAACTCTCACCTCTGTGGTGAGCACAGAAGAAGCTGCACTGTGCGGTTAAGCCTCAGGCTCTGCTTGCTAAAGCCACTGACCCCAAGCTGCAGGTGACAGAAAGAAGGGACCCAGGGGCTGCTGCATTCCCCTTCAAACAGCTGGATCCGAGAATCCTCTGGAGTCTCCTAGGTTTTCAAATAGCCCATAATCGCTGAGAGCTGCATTTTTTTTTTTTTAAGTAGGAATTCTTCCATTTTCTAGACTAACTCGCTTCCCCGGAGAAACAGTTGGCATGTGTGAGCAGTCGGCAAAGCTTATCAGGCTTCCGTGCACCAGACTGCAAATCCAAGCCGCTTAGCATCCTTGAACCCATGTCATGAAAAGTCTTAGAGGTTCTGAAGATGGTAGAATTCTCTAGAAGGTAGAGGAAGCAGGTCTTGACTAAGAGGCATCTGCATTCTCTGGATCCAGCTAGAACCCCAAAGATAACCTCAGTGGTCATTTCCTTAGGAACCCCAGCCTGAGGCGAGACAGGGCCTCTCTCACTGGCAGGGAGCCTGAAGAAGTGGGTGGGGCTTCGGGACACCCCCAGTCAGTCTCAGCAGAGTGCTTAAGCATCTGCGCGTGTGCGTCACATGTTGTCAACCTAGACTCTCTGAGTTTGAATCTGTGGTAGCTTTGAGAAGGCTGGGACTGACGGACATCCACAGTCCCAGTGTCTGCAGATAGGGAAAAAAACCCGTATTTCCTAAGAAAGTGATGAATACAGGAAACAGCAGAGGGGATGTAGAGGGGATGTAGCCGTTTCCTGCTGCTTCTCCACATGCCACCCCGGATAAACACAGTTCATCACAGGCAGCCGCCTACTGTGGGTTAGCGCAGTCCCACGGGGCTTCTGGTCGGCATGGCCATCAGCCATTGCTCCGCGCCCTTGTGCAGATTCGCAGGGATCAGCTTCCATTTTGCTAAGAGAACCCAGGCCTTTACATCCATCCACTCAGATGTCTCTCTCCTCCCCCTTACCCGTGTAGGAAATCTGCACTGCATTTTATTCTCAATGAAGTGTTGGGGCGACAGGATCTTTGATTATTGTACATAATTACTTAAGTCCCAGACGATCTCTTCATCTAAGTCCATCCCATCCCAAGAAGCGTGCGTCCTCTCTCCCTCCCTGTGGCACACTACGGAGGCTGTTCTTGCCCTTCATGTCTGTGTATTAACTTTAGTGTCCTTGACGGATAGCCTTTCTTCAGACGGATGGGAGCGTAGCCCGTCTGCCATGTGGGGGACGTTTGTGATTGTTTGCTATGTGGCCTGAAGAAGATCGGCCAGCTACTTGGAGGTGAAGCAACTAAGATGGGGGCGATCAGAAAAGGAGCCCGTGAGAGAACGTGTTTGCCCTAGAAGGGAGCGACTGAGAAGAGCATGCGGGGAGTTTCTTCTCCCCAGGCGTGGTCTGGTCCTGAGGCAAAGGATTCCAGGTGAACCACGGAACTGAGAGATGCTGATGCCGGTGCTTGGCACACATGGACCAAAGGACGAGATACAGTCAGAGCGGGCACAATTAGAGCCCGCTTTCAGCCACAGGGGGCAAGGTAGATCCATGGCAAGCAGGCAGATGTAGCCGGAGCCAACAGCAGGACGAACGGTTAGGCTGTCGAAGAGCAGAGAATCATGAAGCAGGGATGGGCCTGCACCTCAGCTGCTCAGCCCTGTGCGACAACAGTGAGATGGCTGGCACGATGGCTCCTGACATGGACTGGTTACTGTGCGTGCGCTCTAGGAAGTGGGGTGTAATCGAGCCGCCCTCCCCTGTGCTGGGAGATGCTCATGTCAGGAGGCTGCTGGCCCTGACATGATGGCTCCTGTGAAACCCGTGTGTCCTTGGGGTGATTGGTGAAAGCCGATTCAGATGTGGGCTGATCCAGGCCAGAGACAAGCTACCTTCCACCTGAGTGACAGATCTCCATCTGTGTTGTTGAGAGTGGGGTACCTGAACCCACACCCCAGAGATTCTGTTCATGACAAGGAAAGAGAGCTGTAATTTTAATTTTTCAAAGCCCACTTTTAATGATGGTTCTTAAATGCATTAATCTCCCTCTTAGCCTACCACCCACCAGAGGTGGTGGGAAAGAAAAGACACAAGGGAAGTGGATCTGTTTAGGAAGGTTCTTTAGAGCAAGTCCCGTCTGTGTTGTCTGGGAATCAGTTCAGCTCGAGGGTAAACGGCAGCAGCTTGATCTGCTTGCAAACACCTCATGCCGGCGGTCCAATTCAGTAGTGTCAGGGCAGCAGCAGCAATGGCATTACCTAGCAGAGACAGCCAGGCCTCAACCACATCAGCACCGGTCAGCAGGAGGGACCAAGAGGGAGAGGTTCTCTGCCGTGTCTCTCTCAGCAAAGGGAGGACCAGGGAAGATTCAGACCGAGAAGCATTTAGCTACACAAGCAAGTCAAGCTCCATGTCCTGCACTGTCAGTTAAGTCTCCCTCCAAACGTCCCATGCTCGCCACCGGTCTTACCTCACCACATGTCTTGACTCAGCACATGCATCTGTCTTTGCTGACATCACTCCGCCAATCAGCTCGAGCCCATGGAAGCAGCAGGAATCCTCAGTACACCACTAGAAGTTTTTTTGGTGCGTTTTTCTCTGTGGAGTCCTGAGAAGTGAAACTCGGCAATGCATGTAAGGTGGACCAATACATGCGTGTGGTTAGCAAAGAATCCTTCATCACATGTCCTTTCACATGCTAGCTTTAGTAGAACACACTTTCACCTGTTTCTGCTTCCGTGAAACGTTCTTTCACAAGCCTGCCTTAGCCTTTTTCCTGTGTCCTCTTTACTAAAATGTTCCTTCATATGTTCACCCCAGCAAAACACCATTCAACTCAACTACTTTCTAAAGAACCCTTAAGTTTCCACTTCGAAGAGCATCAAAAAAAGACAGTCAGAATGACACACAGCAGCAAATTCATGCCATATGGAGACAAAACAGTAGAACAAAAGTCTTAAATATAATGCAAACACTTAAGGAGAAACAGTACCCTCTGGAATGAGTGGCCAAGCAAATAAAATGAGAATGGGAGAATTGAATAGAACCAATTAATCTGAAAGCTGTAGTCAACAAAACAAAACAGAACAATGAGTTTACATATTGAATTACATGATAGCACTGAGAAAGTCAATCAGACAGAAAAATCTTAGTAAAAATTATTTTTTTAAAGTAGCCAAGGGGCTGGGGAGATGGCTGAGTTAGATTAAGAAGAGCTTTCGCTGCTGCGCCTGAGGAACCAAGTTCAATTCCCAGCACCCACACTGGGCAGCTCAGTACTGCTTATAACTTCAGCTCCACGGGATCTGATGCCCTCTTCTGGACTCTGCAGGGATCTGTACACACACACACACACACACACACACACACAAATAAGGAGAGTTCTTTTTTAAGAAATCCAGCAAATAGTTGAATACAATGAAAGGAAAATCATATAGACACATCAAGAGGTTAAGCTAGAAGAAAGCTGCCCAGTAGCGCCATTGCTAAACATTGGACTTGGACAAGCACGTCAGTGAGTATAAAATCTTATGTACTTATAAAAGTTCGAGGAAACCACAAACCAGATCACATGTCGCCATGAGCCACTCTTTGGGGGGTTTTCTGTCACCCTGAGCTATGTGGCAGTTGTCAAAGAAACTAACTATACAGAGCGAGGGGTGGGAGATCAGAGGGTTCAGGCAATTAGAGGTGGTGGGAAAAGGTGAAGGGTGGGGGTCGGGCTTCAGACAGGAAGTGGGTAGAGGGCAAAGGGAAAGGTAGGGGAGGGGCTACTTAGAGGGCGGGGCAGAGGATGGAATCCAGCAGAAAGAGCAAGAGATGGAGCTCCTGGAAAGGGGGAGGTAAAGGACAGAGAGTAGGGCAGGAGGGGGAGAGGAGGGACATTAGCAGGACAGTGATTGAGACTGGACCAGTGAGTCCTCATCAAGTTGGCCATTTCGTTTGGTTGGAAGAGCCAGGGCAAACTGAGCTCTAACGTGAGATGCGATGCGCCCGTGTACACTCACGGTCACGTGACAGCATGACATTTGAGCGCCTGAATGCACTGGGACACTCTGCAGTTAGAAGGTTGCTGGTCACCTCCCAGAGAGCTTTGGCCCTGCTCCTTCCCTGCCAGACGTAAGGCTGCAGGCGGAAGTCTCCTGACCGGAAATGCGGAGAGCATTTCCGCCCCTCCGGAACACAAGCCTTTGCCAGGGAGTGCTGCTCCGTGTGTGTCTGCGCTATAAGGGGATATATTTCACCATCATCACGATACTGGATGGCAGCAGCCACTGAGGTGAGGGAACAAAGCCAGAGGAACCCTGTGGGGTGTCCTCTGCCTTGAATAGGTTCCTTCCCATGCCAAACCCTGCTTTATGGCTCCCTCTTTGCTCCCTTGCTACCAGGAGGGTCACATTCATTTAAAAACAAACAAAACAAGCCAAGCAATGCGCTAGCCACAGACTGCTTAGCAGTATCTCGACAGACTCGCTCTGTGCCCCACTGGCCTGGTACCTCCAGAAAAAGATAAACTAGGAGAACGTTGGCATTCCGCGTGCGTGTCCCCGAGGGGTAATAGGATGAGAGTCCTCCTAGCTTGAATAAGGAGCTCGCCTGTTGCCTGTTATCACAACAGACCTCTTTTGGGGTCTGCTGTGCCAGGAAGATTTAAGCATAAAAGCCTAGAAGTCTCTAGCAAAGAGAATCCCTGGTTGCTAACAGCTCTAAGCCTCACCCCACAAAAAAACACACAAAAGCACAGACCTGTTTTGCAGTGTGTTGTGTTATGTGGCTTAAGCCAGTTCATCGACTCCTGTGAACTTTAACTTCCTCACTTATAAACGAGAATGTCACAGCGATGCTTACCTCCATGCTGCCGGGGAGTCCTTGTGTAGTGCAGTCCCCGTAACAGTACTGCACTAATTCTAGGCCCCAAGGAACTACTTCTTAATGAGGTGGATGGATGTCTAATCCACTTGGAGGGTCCTAGGATATGCTCTTAGCTGTATCAATATTCCAGCCTGCGGGTAGGATTCTCCACCCGCTCTGCGCCTCTCTCTCTCTCTCTCTCTCTCTCTCTCTCTCTCTCTCTCCTTCCTCTTTTCTTCCTCCTTCCTCCCTTCTTCTTTCTCCCCCTCCCCTTCCACCTGTCTAAAATTAGCCTTTTGTATTTTTCAGAGCTGAGGACCGAACCGAACCCCGGGCCTTGCGCTTGCTAGGCAAGCGCTCTAACACAGAGCTAAATCCCCAACCCCTAGCCTTCGGGATATGAAGCAGTCTAATCAGGTGGCCCTGTGTCACCAAGCCTGACAGTGGGAGCTTGTAGGAAGGAAGGGAGAGCTGACTGGAAGGGAGTGGCTCAGAGGAAAGGGAAATGGCCAGCATTCTGGAGGGACATAAACATAACCGTGCATGAGGGAAGGAAGATGAGGATGGACTGGCTGCAGGATGAGGCTGGCAGGGCCACACTCGGTCTCTGCTGAGGATTTTCCACCGATTTCCAAGATACAGGACGAATGGCTCTAGCCAACAGTCTAGCTGGGAGACGAGAAAAGAGAGAGGGATAAATTGAATTTCTGCAGAGCTGGTACCTCCTGATGCTCGCAGGAGTTAGCACAAGTCTCCCCTCCTCCCCTTCCTCTCAACCTCTCTCTCCCTTTCTTTTCTAAGAGATAGGTAAACTCATTACCTTGAGAAAATGATAATCCGCCTGGCAGAGCCCTGCTCCACGGCCCCACTCAAGAAAAACACAGACAGTGAACATATAAACCTCAGTTACCGACGGAGTCACAGTGCCACTCTGCCCTGACTTTGGGACTCCTGCTGTTTCCATATGCTATTCTGCAGTGTCCTGGCGTTCACAAAATAAACCAGCCCGTCGCATTAGCAAGCATCCCAAGCAGCACTTTAAGGCCCAATGGGGGATTTGGAAGGACTCTTCCTGCGCTGGCCAAACCTCTCTCTTCCTACCTGAAATAACAGTTTCCTTTTTCCCAACTGACTTCACTCCCCAGCAAAGGCCTGGAGCAATTTAGCAAAGGCATGGGCTGTGGGTGAGGAGGATCTGGGAGGAGCTACATCTGGATGGACCTGGCTTCCTCCCAGTGTGGTCTCAGCTTCCTCAGGGCACAGCGTGTTGAATGTGCAGGGTCAGGGTGAGGACTCCCATGGCAGCCCCTCTGTTAGCTCCTTCTAACAACAATGAAGTCCATATTCAGATCACCACCCCCCGGAAAACAACTTGTCCAGAAATATAAAGTGAGTCGAGTGGGAAACGTATTTACTTCAAGCGGAAGCCAGTGGGCGTGCTGATTAGATGAAGCAGGCCGCAGTTCGGGGCTAGCTCCAGATCAGACCCCAAGCTTTATCTCAGCAAATTTGGAGTCATGAAGGTGTTCAGCCATCGTAACAAAAATTGGCACCATCCACTCCCATGACTCAAGGGAAGCCTGAAATCCCTGTTCTGCCTCTCTCTAAACGTAGCCTAGCCTCTGCTGGGTAATCTCTCTGTGTTTGTGCAGTTGGCGCTGGGTTTTCTGGAAGCGTTCACGTCCCTGGATGGCTCAGTGAGGCTCGACTTGGAGCAAGGGAGAGATAGTACAATCACCTTCGGGACCCGAGTCCGACTCCCTTGCTCTCACCTGGACCTGTAACGCCAGAGCAGGCAGAGCCCAGTGAGCACCACTCATTGACACATTAGTCTAGCATCCACACGGCAGGAGTAAGGGTGGCTGGTATTTCTGCAACCATGTTCCATCCTCAGAGCACTCTTAACCTGCCTGTTTAATCTATCCCTGAGTACTTGGTAGAGCATTTGAGGCACAGGATTTTGTGCCTACTATTCCTGCTGCAACCCGCAGGGCAGTCAGCAGAGGTTGGGGACCACCTAGGAGAGAGTGGAGGACAAGAGACACAAAGAAGGACGCCAAGACAGGAGTCTGATCAAGGCGACAAATTTTCTTTTTCCCAAGGCCGAATTTATACCATAGCAGGGGTAACAGAGGGAGGGAGGAAGCAGGAAACATGTACGAAAGCCAAGGACACTGTGCTCTTGTGGTCAGGTAATCGGCTGACGTCAGCAGGATGTTGGTTTCTCAGGTCACAAGTTTGTTATATCATTAGGCAACCTGACCACCACGTTTGTATTAGCCTTCTGCAGCTGGCCGGGGATTTTCTATCGTCCTGATCTCTTAATGAACCCAGTCATCATATTTTCATTTTAGCATTTTTCCATTTTATCTTACTTAACTCTAACTATAATATTAACATCAATAATGGAAGGTTTCAAGGACATCCCACTGCCCAGAATATTCTATTTCAACCAGTCTAATTTTTATTTATCTATCTACCCATCCCCCAACAAAAATCTCTCTTGGATGGTCCAGGTGAGACTGGGTCTGGCTGCTGGAAGCTTTTCCCAGTGTTGTTAGACCTTTCAAGCACCCCACAGGATTTTGAACTGTGGAGAAATGACGTTCACCTAACGAGTGAACCTTCCCCAAATGTCTTGATGAGCTTGGCCATCTCTAAAAGACTGTGGGAGATGCTTACCAAGGGAAAGTGCCCCTGGGAAGGCAGGAGACACCAGTAAGAAAGGCACTGTGAAAGTCTCCAGCCCAAGCAGAAAAGGAAAGGTTGTCAAGGAAGCAAGGGATGGAGGGGGTGGAGATAAATGATGCTCATTGCAAAATGTCGATGTGACTAGGCCAGGCATCCGGGCTGGACGCGACACAGTGGCTGGACACAGTGGCTGGAAATGGCTACTGTGAAATCACTAAGATATGGGAACTATATGCAAACAGCAGCCACGTAGTACTCTAGAGAGAAGGAGGCAGAATGGCCTTTCCCTGCCAGCAGAAGTAAGCCGTTTAGAGCAAAAATAGCAGTCATTTGCACAAGTGTTTAAAAAAAAAATGCCTTCCAACTGTAAAATTCCCGAAACATCCCTAGCAAGGCCCTGGCTCTGCCCAGGAGATGGTGTGCGATCTTGAAGAGGAATGAGAATGCAGTAGGCATTGCAGAAGACTCTGCCCTAATGAACACACTTTCCCTTGCCCCTCCCTGCCCCTTCCAGCAAATTCTATTACTCCACCAGCCTGCTAGCGATCAGTTGGGTCTTTAGAGACTAGCTTGTGAAAGCTGAGTTACTCCACGACAGGGTTTCCGAAGATAATATAATCTGGCATTTCTCAATTTTCTCTTGATTTTGTGCAGAGAAAATAGGAGAGTGTCATAAATATTTCCTGCAAATAGTGTTACAAACGGAAGCACAGCTGGTGATAGCAGCGTTCCGCTATTTCCTTGGATGCAAGGTTCTGGGTTTTCTGTGGGAAACAAACTCGCTGACAGGCTCACTGGCTCCCCATCTTTCCAGCTTTTCTCTGGGTCGAGTGACGAATTGGGTTCCGCCCGTGGACTCCTGGTGGTCGGGTGATGCTGAGCTGTGGGGACCTCCATGCTTAGCAGATTCAGGGTATGTTAGGGGCCACGGAAACTGATCTGAAACGTTAGATGTTCACCCATTGCACGGAGCTGCCTGAGACAAAACCAGTGGCTAGGGGAGGGGTTGGTGAGGTCTCAAGGTGGGGTAGAAAGAAGAATGCTGGGCTCTGATCTCAGTTCTCTTGACTTGCAGGCTTTGGGCAGATCACATAGCCTCCAGGGACCTCAGGTTCCACATCTGTATAACTGTAATAGTAAAACACCCAGGTTTTACTAGTGGTCGGTGAAATTAGTGGCTATGAAATTGCTTCAGGGGAAAAAAAGCACACACGTAAGTCCTCGGTGAAAACTTAGTCCTGGTGCCCAAGCCCAGTTTTTGTAACCCTCTTTACCTTCTTAAAGTCCCATTACCTTCACTGGCCCAGCATTGCCACCAGTTTCAACGCAGTGCTGAGTTTTTACAGCTCTTTGCTGTCCACTGTCAGTCTCAAGCTTGAGTACTGCCTCCAAGGATTGTTAAGAAAGAAACCTGGGCTGGCAAATTGGCTTAGTGGGTAAAGGCACTTGCTGCCAAGCCTAGTGACCTGAGTTCAGTCCCCAGAACTCACATGGTGGAAGGAGAGAACTGACTCCTACAAGTCGACCTCTGACCTTCACACGTGTGTAAATGCGTTGCTAATAAGTATTTGTAATATTTATTTGTAATAAATGCAGTCATCAAATATGAACAACCTAGAAGGCTCTGTAAGAAATAGATGCTCAGGGAACAGGGCCAAGGATCCTATGATGAGGAATCACCCAACACCAGGTAAAAAATAATGGGATACCTGTGAAATACTCTGTACCATCCCCCACCCCAAGAGGAAGCACACTAGGGCACATTAGAAAACTTGCATTCGTGAGTAGAATCATTTGTGCGAGTTATTGAACTCCCTTTATCTGTCCTGAAACCCTCCTGGCTGGGCACTCAGGTCATCCAGCTGAGGTTCCAGATGTTATAGAACCAGGACAAGTTAGCCACAACATATTCACCCCACATGCAAATATAGAAAGTATGTCAATGTAGGGAGCTTTGTGTCTGTGCCTTTGGGAGTGGTTTCTTGAACAGCCATGAGTAATTAGAGCATACATTGTTTAGCTGTAAATTCTGGGACTCCCTGTATGTATCCCCACCACACTGGGTTTCCCAAGGGTCAATGGAAACCTGGGGACAAAGAGCCATGAATCGACATACCCAGGACTTGTAAGAGAGTGCAGGCCTGTTCCCTCTGTCTTGGTTACTGTTCTTCTGAAATCCACAGTCGGATAGTTGGGCTCCCTCATTGCCTTCCTCTTGAAGTTAGCCAGGTAATGGACTCCCATCTGAAGATTTAGAAATGGAGACCACAGAGGAGCGAGAACATAGAGAGTTTGTCCTTCCTGGTCTATCCTGACTCACTTCTCTCTCAGGATAGTCTTTTCTAGGCCCAGCCATTCACCAGAACATTCCCCACTCCAGTTTTCTTTTCAGCTGACCTGTGTATATGCACCACACTTTCGCTCTCCATTCATCCACTGAAGGGCATGTAGGTTGGTTCCGGTTCCTGGCTGTCATGATTAGAGCAGCCATGAACATGGCTGATGAGTATCCCTGGAGTACAATGTCCAGTCCTTTGGGCTTATGCCAAGGAGTGGTACAGCTGGCCGTATGGTATGCTTATTTTAGTCTTCTTGAGGATTCCCCAGTACCAGTTTGCAGCCCCACCAACAGCGGGGTCCCTTCCCCATATCCTTGCCAGCACTGGTTGTCAGCTGTTTTCTTGATCTTTGCCATCCTGACTGGGGTAAGATGAAACCTCAGAGATTTTCATTTGTATTTCCCTAGTTGTTGAGGCTGATTAATACTTTCTGAGATGTTTCTCAGCCATTTTTTATTTATCTAACTAAGAATTCTCCTTTTAGATCCCCAGCCCCTTTTTATAAACTAGGTGAAGTCATCGTATATAAATACATAAACAATAAACATGAGCTCAGCTGGGTATGGTACATATAATAGACATCAAAGAAAAAAGATAATCGCTTTCAAAGGGACATGGGGAGCATGAGAGGAGTTGGAGAGAGGAAAGAAAAGTGGAAACTGATGTAATTAAATATTTTTTAAAATTAATTTATTGTGTATTTTTATACAATATATTTTGATCATGTACTTTCCCCTCCCCCAGCTCCTCCTCAATCCTCCCCACCCAGCTTCATGTTCTCTCTCTCTCTCTCTTTCTCTCTCTCAGAAAAACAAACAAATAAATAAGGAGACAAAACATAATAAGACAAAAATAACAAAACAAAAAGTACTCAAAAATACATGGAGTCTACTAAATAAAAGAGAGAGAGAAGATGGACTGGGACATCCATGTTGGAGGCTCGGGCACTGTGCGCTAGCTCCCTCTTACAGAGTATGAAATGGCTGGGAGGGAGGGAGAACTGTCCTGACCCAGCGCTGCAGCAGGGACAAGTTACCCTGCATCTCCTTAGTGCTTTAGCACTACCGGTGCTGCTTGGGATCAAACTGTCGCTGTAGTAAGTCTGTCCTGTAGAACAAGGCTGCGGACTGATGCTCACTGGAGAGCAGAAGGGTGGGGAGGAGAGATCGGTTAGGAAAATGGGTATCAATACACAATGAGAAAGGAGTAATGAGTTCTTGGTTCCTGAAGTTCTAGACTAAGTATGGTCCATAACATGTGTGATCTTTTCCAGGACAGCCAGAAGACCTTGACGGTTCCCTATGTGTAGCTGCTAAATGTTGGAGGATACAGGAGTGTTTTTATTTTGGAGGATGCAGGAGTGTTTTTATTTTGGAGGATGCAGGAGTGTTTTTATTTTGGAGGATGCAGGAGTGTTTTTATTTCATCATCACCCTGTGTGCTGGTATTGAATCATTGCACTATGTACCCTACCTGCTGCCTGATCCAGCTCTAGGCATGTAATGTGATCACACAGTGTGTAACTTAGAGTTCCTATTGCTGTGATACGACACCATGACCAAAACAGCATGAGAGCATCGTCATCCAAGGACGTCAGGACAGGAGCACAAGCAGGGCTGGAACCTGGAGGCAGGAGCTCATGCAGAGGATACTGCTTACTGGCTTGCTTCCCATGGCCTGGTGAACCTCTTTCTTATAGGACTCAGGACCTCCAGCCTAGGAATGACACCACCCACAGTGGGCTGGGTCCTCTTCTGTCAATTGCTAATTAAGAAAGTGCCCTATAGGCTTGCCTCATCCCCATCTTAAGGACCAGTTTTCTTAACTGAGATTCCCTTCTCTCAGATGATTCTTGCTTGTGACAACTTAACATAAAATGAACTAGCACACAATGCAAACTCTCATTTGCCTGTTTTCCTTCACCCCGCCATAATAGCACAGAGGGTACATACTATACACCGCTGCTGATTCCTGTCCACTGCTGATCGGGGAGGATTTCCTGTTAGATCCCATTGGGTGCGGTAGACACCAGGCTTGCTCTTCTCTCCCACCAGCCCCACAATCTTACTATCTTACTTGCCTCTTAGGGATCCTTCTAACTACTACTGTCTCCCTCACTTACTGCATTTTTAACAGACTTCAACATCTTACATCATTTTCCAAGAAAGAATAAGTGTGGTCTCTAACCTCCTCTTTGACTTGAAACAGGACGCAAACAAACTTCACAAATTTGAACAGATTTAAATAAACATTTTTTTAAAATCCTTGAAAATAAACGTTTAAACTCCACTCACAAGTTCTTCCATAGAAAGTGATGTCAGAACGGTACAGTTGTGTGGGTGTTCAGATCCTGAGGGCTTCGGTGGTTATGCTTGACCTCAGAGTGGCCTTTGTTGCTTGTATTAAGGAAGAATAGTGTAAAGAACACGGGAGAGGCCCTGGTAAGACCGCATTCCCATGTTTTCTCCAGGATTTAACAACTTACATACAATCATTGTGTAATCTGTTGGCCCTTGTAAAGCATTCATAAACGTCCTCAGACATTTCACATCTTAAAATGGCACTGCTGCAAGATCTGAAAGCTGCAAAGGACAGGCAAAGGACAATCCTGTTGCCGTCAGGAGTTATTAACCACGAAGATACTAAGGTGAAGGAGAATGCCACCCTGTCTGCCGGGGAGTCCGTCCAGTTTGTGGGGCAGTTTTCCTGGTGTCATTGTGTTAGTGGGTGGGGATGGGGCAGGAGGAGCAGGCTTGGCAGAGGGGAGAGGAAACCAGTACATTTGGTGAGACAGTGGTTTAATCCTGTACAAAGACAGACGGAAGCAGTGGGCTCTCGGCTCTCAGTTCACGTTCTATAAAGAAATATCAAAGCCCAGATCTTTCGGAGAACTATTTCTATTTTTATTCGTCTGTTTTGTTTTATCTTTTAAAAATCCCCCCCCTTTTTTTTTGATCTGAGAATCTTACACATGCATATAATGTGTTTTGGTCAAATCTATCCCTTCCAATTTCTCTCCGATTTATCCCGCTCCCACACCCCTCTCCACCTCATGAGCTCTGTTTTTAAACCCATTAAGGCTACTTGACTCTGTGAGCCTCTGTGGGCACGGGTGTGGGACTGTCTGCTGGAGCATGGGCAAGCTCTCCAGGATCACACCCCTGAAGAAAACCGACTCATGCTACACCAGCAGTCTTCACTTTAAAATAGCTTCTGGGCACAGGGTGGGACTTTATGGGCCCTTCCCCTTTCCACGCTAACATTTGGCTGGTTTGCTTTTGCGCAGGTCTGGAGCCTGCAGTTACACAGCCACTGAGTTCATACATGCAGTGGTGGCCCTGTGGTGCCTGGCAAATGCTGTTTTGATTCAGATGTCACCTCTGACACCCTCTTCCACAATGCTCTCTCTCTCTCTCTCTCTCTCTCTCTCTCTCTCTCTCTCTCTCTCTCTCTCTCTCTCACACACACACACACACACACACACACACAAACTCTATGACAATGTCAAGTGATTTTCCACGTCTTGCAAACTAATACCACACACTTATCAGCCCTAAGAATGCGAGTGCCTGTGTTTGAACATTGTTGTATGCGTTCCCAGGGCTGGCCTGTCACCTTTTTACAACTGGGCAAGGGTGATGTGACAGAGTCACCAAGCCGCTTCAGCCCAGATCTCTGTCTCCTTCGTTCTAATTTACTGCTTCCCCAGATGAGTCTCTGCTCCTGAGCCTGGATTACACAGATGTTTAGATTAAACAAGAAGATTTCCCAGGTTCTCAACATCTAATTAGAGAGTCATCCCAACCGTGGATCAGCATCTGATTCCTGATCGTTAGAACCATGAGGTAAAAGGAAGCCCCCACCCTTTGGGCAAAGGGCCCTGCTTGGAAATGTGTGAGAAACGTGAAATGGGAGCTGTATTATTTCGTGCGCAGAAACGGTCCCACTTACTAATTTTACAGAGTAAAAGAAACCCAAGACAGACTTCATTGTCATGGTGTCAGGTCCAGTTACAGTGTGGGCTCTGTGAATGTTCTCATACTAAGGCAGGCGCACAGAGGCGACAGAGACAGATCGGACCTTCTGGGCCGCGTGGGGCACTGGTGGCACTCGGCACAGACGCAGAGGGAATCGGAGTTTGAGGCACAAGCAGGAATCACAGTGGAATCCCCACCTCTGTTGGAGCTGTGGGCGGAGGGGACACTTGGGGATTCGCAGCCTTCTGGGCTAACAGTGCGGGTTAACTGAGGTCACTGGGCAGTGTGGTCTGACTTCCCTCTCCCGCTCTTTCCTCTTGGGGATAGGGGACAACAAAAAATTTATTTGTTACAAATCAAAGCTTCCCTGTCACAAGGACATAAATAAGTTCCCTACAACAGCTGCATTAACTTATACAGAACCTGGGGAGCGGAGGAGGATCCTGTGACTTCCCGTAGAGCCTTGTCCCCATTCCCCATGGTGCTTGCCCTGAGCCCTGAAGCCACATCTCTCAGGGTTCATTGCAAGCTTCAGCTTGCATTTTAGCTGCTGGGTCAGTGTCTGGGAGAAGGTGGAGGAACACTCCACCCCTCTCTTGTGTCTGTCATTTCATTTGAGGCTCCGAATGCAGAAAAACTGCAGCACCCACGGAGACTCGATGTGGTGATAGGGCTCGACTCCTTCCCTCCTTCCTTCCTTCCCTCCCTCCTTTCCTTCCTTCCTTCCCTCCTTCTTTCCTTCTCTCCTTCCTTCTCTCCTTCCTTCCCTCCTTCTTTCCTTCTTTCCTTCTTTCCTTCTTTCCTTCCTTCCCTCCTTCCTTCCTTCCTTCCTTCTTTCTTTCCTCCCTCCCTCCCATCCTCCCTCCCATCCTCCCTCCCATCCTCTCTCCCTCCCTTTCTTTCTTCTTTGTAAATGGTGGAGTTTTAATAACCATTTTTGATGCCAGGTTATCTTACAAAATAGTTAGAAATGCCTTATGGGCTAGCATTGTCTAACCGCTTGTTTTTTATATAGATTATGTAGCTAAGTAGCCCCCATTGACACACTCAACCCCAGGCTGTCTTCAGCCTGTGGGCAGTGAACCTAGGCTCCGATAAGAGAAGTGTCCGCCGTATCTAAAGGTAGAAAAACAAAACCCTTTCGTGCCTGTTTTGTCTTGTTCCAATTAAGAAGACTGTCAAACATTCGTGACGCGCCGTCATATCCTTGGCCTGGCTTCTGTGACTGTCACCGTCTTCTCTCCCAACTCTCCCACTGGCGAATTTTCCTCACAGGGCTGTGGGTTTGAACCTGTGTCTTGCTGTCATTTATTATTTGTGAAGTCTCTTAGGGTTGATACGTCAGACCTGGCTCTGCCCACGTCTCCCTTCTCTCCTGTGATATTCCAGCTAGCACGCCTTTCCCTTCTGTGAAGGATGATAAATGCGTTCATCTGTCTGGCTTCCAGTTCAAGACCCCAGCCAGGGCCAGTCTTACCTCAAACTATTGTGTTATCTCTTCCAAGGTTTCTGTTGCCGATTTTTATGAAATTCTGATCTTTGCTGACATTCTTTCTTGTTACTTAAGTTTTCAAACATACTTTTGTTTTTGACCCAGGGGTCACTCTGCATAACCCTGGCCGTCCTGAACTGCATAACCAGGCTGGCCTCATACTCACAGAGATCCCCCTGCCTCTGCCTCTTGAGTATTGAGATTAAAAGGTGTGCACCACCACACCTGGCTTATTACAGTTCTTCCAAAAGTCTCCCAGAACCTAAATATTTTAGTACAGCAGTTCTGTTTCATGCCTGTGTTTCCTTTCTCTCAGTTTTCTGACAGTTCCCTCCTCCTGCACCTGGTTATGGCTTTGCTGGGTGCTGGGTGTTGTACAGAGAAGTTAAAGAGATGACGGGGCTTTGGATGATGCTGTGTTACTCACAGAGGTATACTTTTGCTGCTACCAATCAAGGCAGAAACAACACCTTGATCCAGGCAAGATGTGCTTAAGTGATTCGTTCTAGGAACAGGCGCTGCTCTGTTCCTGCTTGACCACATGATTCTGAGGTTGTAGCCCTTTGGGAAGCACTGATGAAAGCCTGGTGTTCGCTCGCATGCCCCCTCCTTTTTGGGTCCTCAGCATAGGCTGCTGCACATCCTTGTCCTTGAGGCCACCTGCTCAGCTACTCGGTCCTCCTGGCCCGGCTCTCTTTTCCAAGCATCCCAGGGTAAAGTGGCACCTCACAGAAGGTACACATGCCCAAGCTTCCAGTCTTTTCCACAGTCACGAGTCTTTAGGAGCCTCCAGCTTCCGTGGTCCATCTCCCCTTCTAGGGTCTTAAAAATATTTTGATCATTCTGTCTTGTTTGTAGCACGAGTTAGCCTGAAGCAAGCTAATCCACCATTGCTGGGAAAATGGATTCTGCTGACGGTATTTAAATCACATCTCAGACATTACATCATCTAATACAAAACAGGCGGACAGTTCCTCACAGCTTGAGTGTATCTCGTGTTAAGATTCCCTTCATTATCTGAGAAGGGCCTTTTCACCACTGCCCCACTTGAACCGGGATGCACCAGGCCTAGGTATTGCACGCGCTTGTTACATCTCTTAAGTCTCTTTAAATCCCAGCCCTTCTTCCTGCCCCCCTCCCTGCTCCTTCTCTTTCTTTTCCTGTCGTGACCTGTGAAGGACCCTGTGCTGAGGTCCTGTAGATTCCCACAGCCTCAGCTCCGCCCACGGCTTCTACATATTCCTTTATCACTCTTGTTTCCCATAAAATGGAATTTAACTTTATGGGCGCCACTAGTTCTGTTTTGGTTTGCCGGTTTCTGTTTGGCTTGGCAAGGATGCTGTATAGGTAAATGCAAAACAATTTCAATCATGTCCTCTCAGACAGTGCTCAACTCTGTTTTCCCATGTCAGCGACCGGGCAGTGCGTTCATCTTGCAGCAACCTAAACCACTGGAAGATTCTCCACGATTCTCCCTTTCCTCTACCAGCTTCGCCTAGCGAGAACGTCTCCCTCCACCCTGGACCGGATTTTCAGGAGTGGCAAACTTTTTTTTTTTCCAGGCCCCATCACTATTCCAAATTTCTCAGCTAAACTCCAGACAACTAGGTCTGTGTGTTCATTCGGAGGTGCGACTCCAACAGGCAAGTTAAACTCTCATTTTAGGACCAGCAACCATTTTGCCTTGGGGTTTTCCAAACAGGCCTGAGCAATAGATGTTTCTTCCTGTCCTGTCAAAGCGGTGGCACCACTGAGGCAGCACCAATGTGGCTGCATCCCACGGAGGGTGCTGGACTGAGGTAACACCAGTATGGCTGCATCCCACGGAGGGCTCCAGACATGGAGCAGAGGTCCTGTCAGCAAAGGCTCTCTTCTTTGGCCCTTTGGATTCTCAAGAATTCCAGTTCCCTGACCATCAGCCTCTGCTGAAACCTGAGAGCAGCAAGACCATATGTGCCTCTAGTCAGAATGAAAGCTAATATATATTATATATATTATATATTATTATATATTATTATATGCTTCTCCTCCCCTCCGCTGTTCAGATGCGCTCCCCCACGCACAACTCAGCCCAGCAGCACCAGGGCAGCTTTTGCATCCTAGGCCCAGCCCTCCCGAGTCTGAGATGGCTCGCCTTGTCCCTGTGAGAAGATTCGTAATGCCCAGATGAGTGGAATGGCCCGCCAGCTGATAATGGTGTCATACAATTCTCCTATGTGTTTCTGTGGAGGTGTTTCTGAATCGGGGGTTGGGGTTGGGGTTACCTGTGACTGCCGTTTCCCAGTAGGTCTCCGGGTCCCGTTGAGTCAACTCTATGACCTTACTTGTCCCAAATCGTTCTTTTTTTAAGGATTAGAGAAGGCAGCCACTGCCTTTGACACCAGGGCCTTTGTTCACTAGTCCTCCGTGTTTCCTACCTGTTGGTGTATTTTCCTTCTCCTCCATAGAGTGTCATCAATAAAAGACTTGGGAACTTGATAACTGCAGTGGGTAGCCTCACCTGAGGGCACCTCCCCTCCACATCTGCATCCAACCTCCCTTACTGTTGGTAGAATGGCCTGCCCCTTCCCATGCCTCCCAGGCTGATCCCAGCTTCCCATCCTCTCCTCATTCTAAACCAGCCAGCTCCCACTAATGTGGTCCCTAACTGCTGTGTTGGGAGTGGGGAGGGATACCCGGTGCTTCTATTTCGTGACTTAATCCTCATCTGTTCAACTTAGCTCTGTGTTCGCCAAGGGTAAGAGTACACCTTGGGTGTTTGCAGAGGTCTGAAAGCAAGGCACTAAAACCCAGCATCTCACAGCTGCACACCCCCCCTCGATTTGACACCCCATTTCCTGTTTCACCCCAGCACACCTTCAGGTTTTCTATGCATCCGTGATTGACATCTGATAACCCAGGAGGTGAAGACCAGCCAACCCCCGCACTCTCTCATTACTCCCCTTTGCAAAAGGTTGATGGAAAGGCCACACCCCAAGTGGGCCACCCAGCAGGAGTGAGCCTCCCCCAGAGCCTCCTAGGGTGCTGCTCCAACCAGCAAACCTGAGTCCGATTCCACACGTCAGCTGGGAGGCCTCCAGGGACAAAAGGTCTCCAGCAGCCTCTCACTGCGAGTCAGCTCACTGAGTTTTTGTGTGGGCGTCCCCCACTCCCTACAGGAGCCTCCCGCTCACCCTCTCTTAAGAAACTCCACTCAGTTTTTAATCTTCCCGTGACCGAGGCAGGTACCCGTCACAGTGTAATTATGTACCACTTTCTCTGCTATCACAGAACCAAAGATTTTCTTCCCTTCTGCTCACTGACATGACAGACACCCACTTAGGAGAGAGATTATTAGTATAAAATTACTTTTTGGCCTTTAAATTTAACTATACCGTATTCACGGCAATAAAATAAAATCCCGAATCCAGGTGCGCTTTTCAGGGAACGTGTCCGGGGCAATTACCTCCTGATAATGGCATCCCGCACTTAAGTCTTTTGTCTGAGGATCTTGAAAATCATTTCCACACAACTCCATAACGAGGTCCATTCTGTAAGGGACAGGAGGTGAAGTGACTGACCTCATAGCGTGCACCAGAGATGAAGGAGACCGGGGACCCAGGTGTCTGCTTTGTTCTCCTCCTCCTCCCTTTCTGGGTCTCTGAAGAGGCACGCTCCGCCTTCTATGGAGCCCCCCCAGGCCAGCAATCTACCCTGTTAAGAGCATGAATGGATAGATGTCCGTATTGCATTTCCCAGAGAGGAGCTGAATCGGGGGAATGGAGTGCAGAAGACCAGTTACACAGGGGAGCTGACGTATGGATTCAGTGGGCTCTCTGACATCTGATAGCCCAGTAGGTGAAGACCAGCGGAGGTTAAAGGGCAGCTGAGCTGAGCCACACAGGGACAGCACTGGACTGTCTGTGTGGCCACAGAACATAAAGACAGGTCCTCCTGCCTCCACATCAGGAGTAGGTCCTGGTTGCACTCCCATCCTTCCATTCCTAAAGTCAGTCCAAGGTCTTGGGAGCCCAGCTTCCCCCAGGTGTCTTCCAAGCCACCCAGCCACCAGTCACTTCTCCCTGTCAACCACTGTGTCAGTTTCTCTCCCAATGAATTTGAACTGAATATGTGTCGCTCGCAGGATTCGGGCACGAAAGCACACTCTTCCCTGTAATGTTATTTTTACTCTTGTATAAATGTTTATCCATGTCTGGGTGGGATCAAGGGGTCCCAACGGAAATGCTCATGTCTGTCCAGTGTGGTATTTCCCCTCGGGCCTGAACATAATCCTGCGTAGGCATCGGAAGTTCAGCATTCGCTTAGAGCAGCAATTCTCAACCTGTGGGTCATGGCAAACGTTTATCTCCCCCAAATATTTACATTACAATTCATGACAGGAGCAAAATCACAGCTATGAGGTAGCAATGGAAATAGTCCTACATTTGGGGCGTCTCTACAACATGAGGAATTGTATTAGAGGGTCACAGCATTAGGAAGGATGAGAACCGCTGTCTCAGAACCCATTAGAGGCAGAAGAGACAATACGAAGTGATAGTCTTAGTCCTCATTCTCCGATCTGCCACAACACCCGTCCTGTGCTATGCTCTATGCCTGTGATAGCATTAATTGCCAACCTGACAGATAGGAGAGATGGTTCTGGGCACATCTGTGTGCGCTTGCCTAAGGCTAACCTCTGAGAAGATCTGAGGGTCATTGTCTTGATTTCGTTGATGTGGGAAGAAGACCTCTTAAGAGTGGGTCGGATCAGGGGTTGGGGATTTAGCTCAGTGGTAGAGCGCTTGCCTAGTAAGCGCCAAGGCCCTGGGTTCGGTCCCCAGCTCCAAAAAAAAAAAAAAAAAAAGAGTGGGTCGGATCATCTCCCTTGACCTGACTGGAGAGAACAAGCTGAACATTAGCACGTATGAAGTTATTGCTATCCCCTTCTGACTGCAGATAGACAAGACATTACCGATTGTCACAAACTGCCACTGCAAATCCCCTGCCGTGACAGGCTGTCACCTGGAACCATCAGTCAAACAAACCCTTTCTCCTTTAAGTTACTTTTGTCAGGGTCTTTCATTACAGAAACCGAGACAATGTGGAAGATCTCAAGTATGAGTCGCGTTCCTTCTCTGTGCTGGCTTCCATGGGAACACACTTCAGACTCAGTACCTTAACCATTGGCGAGGGAAAGTAAACACACAGGTGCCGTAGGAAAGGTCCACGCACCATGACGGGCTCTAGAGCCAAGATTCCATCGAAGGGCTCTGCAACGGAGGTGTGGCAGCATCAATTTGGAGTCAAGAGAAATGCTCAACCATTTAGCCAGCAAATCTATATTGAAAGTATCTGGGCACGCCCCCAATGCCACTGCTCCAGAGGAGGGAGGACCTGCCTGGATGGTCATGTGACCATCTTTGGAGTCCTCTCTTAGATAATTTGAGCCTTATGCCCTCTCTGCTTGAGCTGTTCTTTGTCTGTAAGCCTGTGCAGCCCATGATTAAACGTTTCCGTGTAGCAGATCTCGTTCATTTATTCCACAAATATCTCTTGATATAGCTGGGCTCATGTTGGAGCACCATGGAAGAGGATCAGGAGCAGAGGCATACTCCAAAATGCAACGCAGCATTCTCTCTCGATGTGCATGCACGGGGCCAGATGGATGTCTCTTCCCCCCGCCCCCAATGCAGGAGGTATTCTGGGGCTCTGAAGGAAGGTTATATATCATCTCGTCTCCGTATTGGCTTCTAGATCACAAGCTAATCTCTCTTCAGGAGCTCATTAACAGTCGCAGCCAGCTCTTCCCCCGTGTCCCAGTCTTCCAGTGAAATACTGAGTGTGAAGGTTGAGGGCTCCCGTCAACTGTTTGCCTTTTGGTCTCTTCCAGGATTTTTTTCCCTGGAAGCCATCCTGTCAGAGGTGTGCAAGTGATGAAAGTTGGCAAGCTGCAGCTCCATCAAGGCATGTTTCCCCAAGCCATGAAGAATCTGCGGCTGGTGAGTGTGCCAAGCCTTGGGTTCGGCCCAGTGTACCTTCCTCTGGCTGTTGGCAGGCCCCTACTCGGTGATTGCTAAGCTCTGCTTTTAGCGTGTGAGCACACACATGCCCGAGTGTGCTGGTAAACGTTTAACAACCGTCTCTGAAAACATTTGCAACAGTTGCCAGTTTCCGTGGGATAAATATACCCAAATGTAATGTGTTTTACACTGTCAGTATAGAATCAACCTGCTTGTGCATTACGTGTGCCTGTGTGGGCAGGTGTGCGAGCATGCACGAAGAGGCCAGAGGTCAACTAGGTGTCATTCTTCAAGAGCCATTCACCTTATTTGGGGGAAAGGTGGGGTCTTGCTGGCTTGAAGCTCACTGACGAAGCTAGACTGACTCCCAGTGAGAGATTTGACTGTCTCCACACCCCCAGCACTGGAAATTACAGGTCTGCTCCACTAGCCACAGCTTCTAACATGGGTCCTAGGGCCCAAACTCAGGTTTTCATGCTCACATGACAATCATTTAACCTGCCAAACTCTCTCCCTAGACTCCTAATCATTCTAGTTTTAACGGGCACCATGGTATGAGTCTCAGAACACCACACACATGTGCCCATTCCCACAAATCACCCTTCTCCACATCCTTTGAGCACAATGTCTCTTCTTGCAGTAGGTGAGCCCTGCCCATCAGTCTGGAGTCTCTGTGTCACCTGCCCTTCCCCTCCCCACTGCCAGGGAAGGCTCTTGTCAATACTGACTCTTTACAAAGCCATTTCCTCTACCTGAAATGTATTTCCCAGCCTGCTGCACTTGACAGGACTCTGCTGGTCCTTCAGGGCCCAGCTCCAATGTTTTCGTTCTTATCTTGGTTCTTAGAACTCTTTGACGGGTCTGCAAACATTTCAATTTTTGCGGGCGGGGTGGGGCCTCCTTCCCAACCCCAGTTGCCTAGAACTCATCGCTCTCATCCTCAGAACTAGCTTGGCATCAGAAGAAATCCCCTAAATGTATTTGTTGCTGGAGAAGTGGGAAGGGAAGGAGTGAGAGTGGTCAATACAATCTTAGCAGTAAGTGTTGGAAAATGAAATGGAGGGCCTAGGTTAGTGCTGCATACTTTGCTAAAGGGACACTCAGTTTCACTCTCTTAAGGAGTCTCTGTCTGGAACAGCCCAGGGCAATCCTGATCTGGCCTTCCCACACTTTGCAACGTCCTCTCACCATGTCACAGCAGTCATGTGCCAATTTGTCCCCTGTACTGGTGGGTTATAGGAGACCTGGACTGTAAGGTTTCTCAGGGAGCCTTTGATACTTGGAGGGGGTGTTCTGGGTCCCAACACTTATGTGTCAGAGAGCTGTGGTAGAAGGATCAAGCACTGCAGTGAGGCTTCCCAGGGAGTGTCCAAAGGGACAAGACAAGGGATAAATGCCTAAAGGATTATCAATGCCAACTTTTATTGGACGATAGCCACATTGTCTGCTCCTGGTCTTTAGTTGACAGCAGCCATCAGCCAATGGGAACAACACTGGGGCTTCCTGGAGGTGCCCATCTCTTCCTCTTTCTCTTTCTTTGGCACCTTCCCTGGATGAATGTTAGGACAAGCTTCTGCAATCTCAGGAAGAATTCCCTTCTCTTACCTGGTCAAGAACATGTCAACCAGTTCATCCATCTCGACAAAAGACACCGTGATCTGCTGTGTTAAGGTTTTAGTAGAAAACAATAATGTATCAAAAACAAGAAAGGTGTTTCCATTCCTGTTTGGAAAATGAAACTCTAAGGAGGATATGGGCAAAAACCTCTCTTTCTGAGACACAGCCAGTTCTGATACAGTCTCCTTAGTTCACCACGAGTTGTTGGTTAAATGCTGCTGCTACTCTGAGTAAAGCCCAATAATACTGCCCTTACAGTTTACTGGAGGAGACAGACAGGTGAAAAGGTTTTATAATCTACTCTGGGATGCAAGGCTCCTCCCTTCTCTCAACTGTCACATTTAAGTAGAAAACGCTCTCTGGAAACACAGCATCTGGAATTGCCTTCAAGCCTAGTTGAATTCCTGAATGCGATTTTAGAAGATGGGTGTCTCAGGATCTTACTGCTGTGAACAGACACCATGACCATGCCAACTCTTTTTTTTTTTTAAACAAAATATCAACATATTTATTAGGATGCTCGACAGTGAACATGTAATCACTTTCTTCATGGAGGGAGAATACACCTGACCATGTTGCGGGAGGAAGAGGATGAGGGCTCCACAAGAAATCCCCTTTACCAAGGAGAGGCTGTTTCCTGCTAGAACTGTCTGCTGTACACTCCAGCCAAACAGCCACGGTTTCCCCAGAATCCCTTTGAGCTGTTACTGCCTCAGGTATGGGAGAATATAAGGTTACACATGTCAAAAACACACAGGACATTAATAAATGGCACCTGGACAATAGGCCTAACACTATCAAATTCTTTCAAATGATAAGGGGTGGGAGGGACTGCTACCCAAAGAAAGTTCCTCAGTCACAGTAGCATTTATAGAGATCTTACATCAAAAGCACAAGGGACCAGTAAATATCTACTATCCCTGGCGTAAGTTTCTCGTGGTTCTTCTTGTTAAATTCTGCCTTTCACCTGTCTTAGCTATCATTTCAATTAAAAAGGGAAACTAAAAAATGGTAGAAAAGGACGAGGAGATGGTGAAAAACAACCCTGTTCAGACAAAGATAAAAATACAAAAATCAGATATAGCACAATATAATAGAGACTGGCTGAAAACAGTACACGCTAACACACACATGATACACAAACTCAGGGTGGGAGGAGACAGGAGAGGGCCGAGGCTACGGCCTACACCAGGAGCCATTCAATAGACTGCTGAATGGACTGGATCTGCTGCTTTAGTTGAGAGCCTTCTTTGATGGTTACAGAACAGGTGATGAACAGCCTGGAGACTCCACAGGCCCGTCCTAAAGCCTGCTTGGAGCGCACAAATACATAGGTGACATTCTTGTCTTCGCACAGCAGAGGGAGGTGCAGGATGATCTCCAAGGGCTCAGCGTCTTCTGCCATCACAATGAACTCAGAGATGCCTCTGTTGAGGGTTTTGGTGGCTTCATTGGCTCCTTTCTGAAGCTGCTTGTAGTTACACGACTGCTGAACAAGGTCCAGCAGCTTCTTGGTAAGGTGGGCATCTGTGAGGGGATAGGCCTTCGGGTTCACATCAGCCTCCGTCATGGCTGCCGTGCGCAGGCCTCACCTAGACTTCACAACAGCCCACCTCAGACAGACAGAAATGTCGCGCAGAAAAAGCAGCGGAAACCACTCCCAGACCATGCCAACTCTTAAAAGGACAACATTTAATTGAGGCTGGCTTACAGGTTCAGAAGTTCAGTCCGTTATCATCAAGGTGGGAACATGGCAGCATTGCAGGAGGAGCTGAGAATTCTACATCTCCATCTGAAGGATGATAGCAGAATACTGGCTTCCAGGTACTCAGCTACAAAGACAACCCTTAGCCAGTCCACACAGATGACTTGGTGTGGGCCTATGGGTGGTATGGCTTTCGTGGAGGATGCAGGCCATGGCTAGGACCCTCTGATGCCCATTGTGTGGCCTGTGACACCTTTTGCACTTAGTCTATTGAAGTGGAAACTCTCCTCTGTCACCCCGCCCCGTCTTGTGAGGTTGCCACACGTCATCGAGAAGCTTCTGTTGGAAATCTGCCCAGCATTCCCCCGCCTCTCGACACCAGAAATGAACCCAAGTATGAGTGCTGAGCAAGTCCAAGTGTAGGCCATCCTGGGATGACATAGGATTGTCTGCCGGACTTTAAAACATGGTCTCACCCAAGATGCCTGCTTGACTCTAGATAAGTCTCAGGCTTACTCCAAATGCCGTTTGACGTTGGACGAGTCGCCAAGCCTCTAATACATTCTTATGAGTAACTCAAGAGCACATATGTTCCCTGGCAACACGGTAGAGCGTTGGAGGTGCCAGGTTTGGAGTCACGGACTCGTCCAACCATGTAGCTTTGTAACTTGAAGCCAAGCACTTAGACTGTCCAGTTATGATTTTATTTCCCAGAGGGTAATAACTCCTCTGTAGAGTTTACAGAAGTGGTTGGGGCAGTGTTACCACTATGCTTCCCAGTCTCAAGCATTGGAAGACCATGCTCCTGTTAACTGGGACCTCTACTGTGTTTACAGTTTGGGGTTGCAACATGGTCTTTTGTTTGAACCATTATATCCTTCCATCTTGGGGTGGTAACCCCAAGGGGAGTGGGACTTCCTCAAGGGACTGATACATCTTTTGTGTCCCCCAATGGCACCAAACACAGACACATATGCCATTCTGCCAAAGTCACACTGGAACGGATTGGATTTCTTAATGGATAAAGAGCATTAGGAGCCCAGGCAGGGCCCGTTCTTTGAGTCTGCAGCAGTCCTTCTCATGACTGTTCCCCAGCAGATGGCCCAAACCAACACAGCTCTGTGAGGACATGCGTGACCTGTGAGTACAGATGCCCGCTGGGGTCTTCCAGCAGAAAGCTTTTCTCCCAAGTTTCCTCAGCATTCAGGCAACCCCCCTCCCCCAAAAAAGGAAAGAGGCCATACGCTTCCCCCGTTGTAACAGCTACCCTCTTTTGATGGATGCCCTGGGCAAAACCTGGGAATACTGATTTCAAAGCCCAAGCATGAAGCAGAAATGAGAGAATCTTCAGAAACAGGAGCAGAAAGGTGTCATAAATTCAGTTAGGACCCAGCATCCTGCAGGAGGATCCCATTCATCCAGCTCTGATGTCCTCTGTTTCTCTCTCTCCCCACCTCTCAGCTGAAATGCTCTTCTCGGGATTACCACAAGACAGTCCTGCTCCCTGCACAGTGTTCCTCTACTCTTGGTTTTTTTTCCCCATATGTTTCTCAGAAGGCTTTTGTTACTAAGTTGACTTCTTGGCCATCAAGAACAACCTTGCTCACCTGGCTATCACCGAGAAGCCTTTCCCAGAGGATTCATTTGCTGTACCCTCCCTAACCTGGGTCCCAGCCTGGTTCCTTTGCTCGTGGCACTTTGATAGCAGAAGCTTTGTTATAGTCAGCCGTCCTTTGCCTGGATAACTTTTTTACAACCCAGATCCAGGTTCTCTATGTTTCTTCTCCTCTCGTTTTGAGGATCTATTTGACTTTTCTTGGTCTCAAACAGGAAGTACAGGTGTCAGGTTCCAAAAGTCGCTCCCTTCACCCATGCGCACATGTAGGTTACCCCACTCATCCAGGCCGATCCCACAGCACAACCACATTGGTCTCTGCCCCAGCCTGGGCCCTGCGTCCCAGCCCATCACAACAGCCAGAGCGTACAATTTCATTCTTCCCGTTTCCTAACCCTCTGCAGTAGTTTTAATCTCCGAGCTCACATTCACATTCAGGAATCTGACCAGGGCCCCTGTCTCACCAGAGGAAAGTGAACAGACCCACAGTCTTATATAGACACCCTCGGCGCCTATCTAAGACTTCTTTAAACACGTTTGGCCCCTCTCTGCTCATGTGATGTCACAACTTGGCATGTGGGTCAGAGGGAGGAAGGAAAAGAGAACAAGAGACACGAAGACTCGATATACTGTAAGTGCCACTGGTGACATCCGAGCCCCTGGCTCTGGTACTTATGAATGTTGCTGACTGAATTCCAGTAGGAAATAGTAACATCAAGTGTGTGTTTTTAAGCAAGAAAGAAAGGAGATTGGGCTCGAGAGATGGCTCAGCACTTAAAAGTGCCCGCTGTTCTTCCAGAGGGCCCGAGGTCAGTTCCCAACACCCCCTTTAGGAGACATCCCAACCTCTTGTAACTTAGCTTCAGAGAATCCAACACCCTCTTCTAACTTCCGTGAGTATTAGCACACATGTGCATGGAGTGCATGTGTGCATGCATTTACACACACACACACACACACACACACACACACACACACACACACACACAAACGGCACACACACAGACCATTTTAATATCAAATTTAAGGGGGTAATGAAAATGGTGGCTGAAATGCAAGCATAGTGATTAAAATGTCTTAAAGAAAACACGCATAAATGTCCCTATCAGAGAGTCTAAACCCAATAGTAGCTGAGTGGGAAACCTGGACTTGTACCTCTGGCTGACCCCAGCAAGGTGTCGTCCTTACTCCCTTCTAGAGTGATGTCGGGGACGGCCAGCTGGAACGAGGTTTACATGAAATCCAGATTCCCAGAATGTCCATATTTCAGTTGAAAATCACTCCCCATGCAAAGAGCCAGTCTTAATCTTTAAAATCGACCAGCAGATACCAGCTTTGAGAGAGCGGGAGCATTCGACTCATTTGACAGTGATTTCACAACAGCCTTTGTAAAGATGCTGCTTCAGTGAGTAATTATAAACACTATCACGACAAACAAGAAGCTAGTAAGTCTCATGGAGAGAGGGATGGTGTGAAGGAACACACGGAAACGTAAGAGCCAATAAATTCAGGAAGCAAGTGAGTAGCACGAGGAACTCGGCACCAATCACACAGGGAAAAGCCATAATGAAAATAGAATTGAGCATGGCCTTGGGGACCTGAGGACCGATGACTAGTAATGGTAGCTTTCTGACATTAGACCCCCAGACAAAGAAGAGGAAACAGGGTAAATACAAGGAATGCTTGAAACAATAATAAAGACATCCAAGCTAGAAAAGAATCTTATAATGTTTAAAATACATACACAGAATATCAAAACTAACAAGTTAATTAGCAAATTAGTATAATCTAAGATCAACATTCATGAGCCATTTGTGGTTCTGTATACCAACCAAAATCAGAAATGGAACTCTTCCATGCTTAGAAATTATCCAAAGTGATGAAAGAAAACATTAAAATATAAAAGTGACATGTTGGACTATGGATTGAAAAACTGAAGACATAAACATCTCTCACAGCGATATCCGAATTCCCATCAAAAACGTTTTTTTTTTCAAAAATAGAAAAATCAATCTTAAAATTCACATGGAAACTCAAAAGACACCCTCAGCCCCAACAAAACAGCCAAAATGAATCTTTAAAAAGAACTAAGTTGGAGAATTCCAATCCTGAGTTAATTTACCTCAGCGACTCCACACTGCCCCCAAATACTCTCTGATGCAGGCAGGTTGCTGCTACGGCAGTTTCATACAGAGACCGCCGATCCTCACCCAGATCCATCACTCAAATAAAAATGAAACCCAGAACAAGTCCTCAGCATAGCAAGAGGATCACATGATCCTGTGCTGAGAGAGGAGAGCAACCTGAACCAGAGCTGTTGTCCACCGGAAATCCTACAGAGTAGCACGTTCTTCTCAAGTGTATCAGGAAAAAGGAGTTGTTAACCCCCAAACCCGAATCCAGCAAAGACGTCGTTCAAGCACTGAAAAGGACACCGAGCTGCTCACAACTGTAGGAACATGAAAAGAACTCGTCACCATCAGTCCTCACCTAAAAGAATTGCCACCCCAAATCCTCTAAAACGAAAGAAAAAAAAATAGCTGGAAGAAGTCTTGAAGCATCAGGAAGAAAGGCTACAATAAGCAAAAGCACGAATGAGTAGAATTTCCTTCCTGTCCTCCATGTCGACAGTTGAAGGAAAAGTCAGAACACTGTCTGGGGTGGTTCTAGAAGTCTGTGGTGAAATAGCTGGATACTTACATTTGGGGTTGGGACTAAAGCGAGAGAGAAGGAACGTCTCTCTATGTGGTAACAACTGACCAAAGTGAAGATGCCAGTAGACTATAATGAGAAAGGAGGGGGTGGTCTAAAACAACCATGGCTTTACAAGCCGTGTAAGGGAATGTAGGCAAAGGCACTACAGAGCGAATAGACTGTGTGGCCCAGTGGGTAGTGCGCCTGCCGAGCTTGTACAAGGCAGGGGCTTCGAGCTCCAGCATCTCATTACACGAGTGTGGTGGTGCTCTCCTGAGGCAGCAGCAGGATGACGAGTTCAAGGTGATTCTTACCTACTCAGCAAGTTCAAGGCCAGCCTGGACTACATGAGGACTTGTATAAATAAATAGATCTTTAAATGACATGTTCAAAGAAATATGGTAACACAGGAGGATTCTCACACACACACAGCCCTAAAAAAGACACGCCAAAACAGGAAGAAAGAACAAAGAAAACAAAAAATAAAATGTAAAATTAATATAAAACAATAATTACATTGTAAATGATACAGTCTCTGTAAATTATCTAAATCAGTGGTTCTCAACCTATGGGTCATGACCCCGTTGGGAGTCAGACAACCCTTTCATGGGGGTCACCTAAGGCCATCAGGGAATACAGACATTTGCATTGTGATTCATAAAAGTAGCAAAATTGCAGCTCTGAATATCAACAAAAATAATCCTATCGTTGGGGGGTGGCACCACAACAGAAGGAACGGTATTAAAGGGTCGCAGCATCAGGAAGGTTGAGAAGCGCTGGAATACTCTGGAAGGCAAAAGTTAGTACAGCAGATATATTCGAAAATAACCCAAGTATATGCTGTCTATAAGAGACTCTTTGAACAGAATGCAGACTGAAAGTAAAAAGATAGGAGAAGATTCATCATGAAAATATTATCAGAATGTAGTTGCAGTGGCCGTGTTAATGTCGTATGAGTAGACGTCAATGTGAAGAAAACTTTACTAGAGATGAAGGATGTCATGTGATGGAAATGTAGTCTGTCCAACCCACAAGATGCGACAACACTAAACATAGCTGCGCCAAAGCACACAGTCCCAAACAATACAGACAAACCCTGGCAGAGCTCCACGTGGAGCCTGAGGCAGGAGGATTACTACTGGAGACCAGGCTGGGCACCCTAGCAAATTCAAGGCCAGTCTGGGTAGTATAGCACGACTCTGTCTCAAAACCTAACCAAACCCAACCTGTATACCTGAAAGAAAGCCACAAGTTTGGGTAAACGTGAAGCCTCTACCCACAGTTCTTAAGAACAACTAGACAGGACATCGACAAAGACAGAGGAAATTTATCACCGCCACTAGCGATGTTTATAAAACGCCCTACTCAGAAAGGCAGAATAGACATCCTTCACAAGCACGTAAAGAACACATGTCACAGGAGAACCCATGACATATTCTGGGCCATTAAACGGATCATCAAGGCAAGCGGTTCATAAGCGTAGGCCATAGATAAGTGCTCTGGCCTCAGTGGAGTTGAGTTAGAAATCAATGGCAGTACTTGGAAACGGAATCAAGACTCCGCCTTCCACCTCTGTCCCGTGTGGTATGTCACACAGCACAGTGCAGCCTGAGGTGTGCTTTCCTCTGATGACACTGAGGTCCTGGGAAAGTATGCGACTCCCCCAGGGTCTCTCGGGCACTGTGTTAATATTGATCGGGTTGGTTCTGGAGAGATTGCTCACAATTAGAACATTTACTGCTCTAGCAGGTTAGTTCCCAACACTCACGTGGTTCCTTACACCATCTGTAACTCCAGCTCCAGGAGATCCATTGCCCTCTCCTGGCTCCTAAAGGGACTGGGTAAGCATGGAGCACATAGTAACAGATCTCTCTCTCTCTCTCTCTCTCTCTCTCTCTCTCTCTCTCTCTCTCTCTCTCTCTCTCTCTCTGTGTGTGTATGTGTGTATGTGCATACCCACACACACATTTTGCCTAAGTGTATGTGTATGAACCATATGCGTGCAGTACCCATGGGGTTAGAAAAAGGCACTAAATCTCCTGAAATTGGAATTACAGGCAGTTGTGGGCTGATTTATGGGTGCTGGGAACTGCACCGACGTCCTCTGCAAGAATAATAGTCCAGTGCTCTTAACCACAGGACCGTCACTCCATCCTCAACAACAGCAGCTCTTTCTGGAGTGGTTCCCGCCACCGACAGGCATCCCCTGAGCTCATCACATCTGGAACCCCCTCCTGTGGGCATCCCAGCCACTCTGCTTTCCCCGTGATGATTTCATAGGCACAAGCTGTCTGACAGGGCTAGAGCCCGTCCCACAGTGGCCTACTCCCTGGAGCTGCCTGTCAATATAGCGTAAATGAGTGAACAGGCGATCTCGCCAATGATCTTTCGCCTCCGGGGAGCACACCCCTCAAGAGTACTTGGCGCTTAGAGTGAGTCTTGGGCTGTGTAGAGTGGTGTGCAGGAAGCTGCTGAGCTCACATGGGTCCTCAGGGACTTTGGGGTTTCCTGTTGCCTGCCATAATTAGTGACTCTGGAGCTGCCTGTGAGTACAGCTCTGCTTGGTGTCCCCTACTGAGAGCCAGGACCACCTCCCCTAGCCCACACAGGGCTTTCATCTTGGGATGAACAGAGGAGGAAAGCTCTCATCTGTGTCCCGCTGTGGTGACCTGATGCACAGGCTCTTGTCATGTGTTTCTTTCCCTTCTGATTTTTATATCCATATTCAAATCATGCTCGGGGAAGTCATTTATTGCATTCCCCAGGCTCGCAGTAGAAAGCCTACGAGATCCTTGATAAACTTAATATATTTATATTAAAAATTAATAAGAAAGCTATATTGTTTCCAGTTTTAAATCATCATTTGATCTCATCCATTCTATTTAATACATGGTCACAATCCTAAAATTACATTTTAAAAAAAGATACGATGAGATGGAAATCAGTCGTGGGAGCCTTTATTTCTCAGAGAGCCCTTTCCCTCTCGTGTGGCAGACAGTCTACATTGCCATTTCCGGCGTAACATTTACAATCTGTATGGGGGTGCAGCACACCCCGCTGGAGGCTTCAAATGAGTCCTCCGTGCGAGATTGCATGCAGGCTCCTTTTAAATGCTACCATTAAAAAATAAAATTTAATGGCAAGAGAGAAGCTTTCTCCCAAGCCAAGCCTCCTCCAATTTAAATTTCCTTAATCTGTTTTACACGCCACTGCAGGAAATTAAACTGGAATTGTCCCCTCTGACATGCACATGTGTAGCATTTGGGAGGCGCTGAAAAGCAGGGAGCCTCAGAGCTCCCTGCTGCCAGTGCTCTGGCTTGTCCAAGACTTACTGCAGCTTCGTTTTGTGGGTGAAGTGAGAGGAAGCATGCTTCACCTCCAGCTGAGCTGAAGAGGTGACCTGAGACAGGAACGGATTTGCCCCAGGAACATGGGAGGCACAAGTGGCATCCCAGACAAGAACCAGATCTTGTCCTCCATCATCAGGTGTCTGCCCGTCCATATCACATCACTGACACCTGCAAATACATCAAAGTTGCTGGCAGACATACCGTTCCTTTTCTCCTTTCTCTCAATTTCTCTTCTGTATATGACTCACTCAGAGAAAGTCTTGCTTATTAATTATAACTAAGCTCTAATTTCTACACACATGGTACACCTTTAATCTTTATCTTCCCCACATACTATCTTCATGTTAACATTCTGCCCCTTCCCTCTAACCCCCGTACTCCTGTCTTTGGCTTCTAGCCATTGTGGTGCATAGGATCCTAGAACACGAGTACCCCATCCCAGTATGACCCTCGAGTTGAGGTCATCAGCAAATGAGAGGACATAGAGCATGGCCAACATCATCTGACCTGGACCACCCCAGGGTCCTCAGGCTATGCAAAAGCTATGTCCAGGACACTCTGCTTCTCCTCCACTGCCACTGCACTGTCCACAGATGGGGGCGGAACAGGCCAGGTAGAGTGGACACTGGGGTGAGACCTGAGAGTAGGCATCCCACTCTGTCCCCTATCAGACCAGGTGAGTTAGAGCAGTTTCTTCCTATCAGGGTGTCTGACTGGATGTTTTTTGCCCTAAGGAAGCAGTCTGGGCAGTGTGGCTGTGAGCCTCAGTGGTGGCAGCTTTCCTGTCTGCTCGGTCCTACAGCCCCTGTGTGGCCATAGGTTCCAAGTCACCAGTACAACTTGAGCATCTGCCTTGCTATCAGACGGCAGCGCTGCCTCTCCCTCGCACAGGACGATTCTGGTTAGGACAAGAACTGCAGGCGGTTACTGAGGCAGGAAGACTGGAACAAGAGAGATGCTTGGGAAAACACAGATCAACCTTCCCCTCCAGGGTGACAAGAAGACAACATTGTCATTAGGCTGTAGGTCAAGTCACAGAGAGGCCCAGGTCCCTCTCCTGATGGAGAACCCCAGAAACACAGGCAACCAACCATCAGGCAAAGCCTCTGGTCTGCTAGGAGTTGTGAGAACAGGCCAGCAGAGGGCGCTCTGGCAGCTGAGCCCTTTCCCGGGGCGGGGCGGGATGCAGGGCTGGTCCTGTTTGCAGGGGGCTCTAGCAGAGAACATTCGTCCTCAGCAAATCACAAGCACAGCCAGCCCTAAGTAAGCGGAAGGGGTCCAGACAGCCACAATGGCTTTCAAGTAGGAGAATTTGCCACGAAGGAGCTCTCTGATCCAGAATCCTCTCTAGTGACACCATCATACAGGTCTCCGTCTCAGACCCCAGCGTGTCCAGTGCAGCAGAGGGCCCAGGGCGGTGCCAGGAAAAGAGAATAAAACATGAGGCCCCAGATGTTAGCTTCTAATCTACTCCCAGAGCTTGGCTGCCTGCAAGGTGGGGCAGCTCCGGCTCTAACCCTCTACTCCAAGCCTTGCCTGGGGATGTGTGTGCAGCTACTGCAGGGCAGACCTGTGCAGACGAACAAGAAACAAGTGCCCTGCGTCTCTCCTGGCCCCTCCTGTGGGCCTGACTGCCAGTGTCAGTCCAGGGCCATCAGGGCTCGTTTTCAAATGTCCTTACTTATTGTTCTCCCAACATGGAACTGCAGCCCTATCTCTGCCCCTCGCTTCTCGCATGCACGCACAGACACACACACACACACACACACACACACACACACACACATACATACACACACACACACACACACACACACACACACACACACACACACACACACACACACATACACACACACACCACACCACACACACACACACACACACACACACACACACACACACACATACACACACACACACACACATACACACACACACACACACACACACACACAC
Organism: Rattus rattus; assembly: GCF_011064425.1. NCBI lineage: Eukaryota > Metazoa > Chordata > Mammalia > Rodentia > Muridae > Rattus > Rattus rattus. The sequence goes on along the minus strand of NC_046163.1, from coordinate 57,309,347 downwards.
ACCACACACACACACACACACACACACACACACACACACACACACACACATACACAATAATAATAGCACCATGATCGAACCAATAGACTACAAGGTCTGTGTCATAATCAAAGTCAGCTAGAAGTGACCTAACTTTTCAAGAGTGGTTTCTGAAATGATGCTTACAAACGTGGTAGAGCCGTCCACACCTGTGAAGAGTAACTCATGCTGACTTTAGAGTAGCACTGAGTAAGCAGACAATGGCTGTGACTGCTGGGAGTTACTACTATGCCGGTCCTCAGTGGGGTGTGGGGGTATCAGGTTGTTCTGGAGCCCATCTCCTGGTGCCTCACAGCCACCAGCACCACAGGAACTTTAGAGCACAGTGACACCGGATGTAGTATATGGATTCGCTCCCCTACTCACATCCTGCCCCCCATTGAACAGTGCTGCTGCTCCTCGGGTCATCCATTTCTCCCTATCAAACCATGCAAAGACTCAGCAGAGTAAAGAGCGATGAGATTGTGTTCACAGTTCTGAGTCAGGAATTGGAACTGAACACAGCACGTGCGGTGGTTTGAATATGCTTGGGCCGGGGAATGGCACTGTTAGTGGGTATAGCCTTGGAATGGGTGTGACCTGTTCGGAGGTTCATCACTGTGGACGTTGGCTTCAAGACCCTCATCCTAGCTGCCTGGAAGCCAGCCTTCTAGCAGCCTTCTGAACAAGATATAGAACTCTTAGCTCCTCCTGTGCCGTGCCTGCCTGGATGCCGCCATGTTCCCACCTTGATGATAATGACCTCTGAACCTGAAAGCCAGCCCCAATTAAATGTTGTCCTTATAAGAGTTGCCTTGGTCATGGTGTCTCTTCACAGACTAAGACTAAGACAGCAGGAACGGTCTTCAGCTTTTCCACAGTGCCTGGCTGACTTCTGCCTGGATTCTGGGGTCATCCGAAGCCCCGCTGGACACTTACCTGGAGTTAGTCACCCAGAGCTGCCCACATGGGACCTCTATAGGTGGCCTGGGCTTCCTCGGAGCTTGGAAGCTGAGGTCCCAGGAGCAAACGCTAGTGACTGGGGCAGAGACTTCTTGCCTTCGGGCTGTTAACTTTATTTCTGCTGTGCTCTTGTCCTGGAGAATTCACAAGCTCCACCCAGTTTTTAAAAAAAGTTCTAGAGGTTGAATGTCAAGACATAGTTACGTGCTGAACATGGAAGCTAAAGGAAGGGACCATCAAATGCCACCGCCATGCTGTATGGTACATAGTAAGTGAGAACCTGGAGGTGAGAATAAGATGTGAGAAAAAAATTACCATGGGCTGGTGAGACAACACAGCACATGAGAGAGCTTGCCACCAAAATGGCAGCCTGATGTCTCTCTCAAACCCATAGGTAGGAGAGAACTGGCTCCCTCATTTTGCCCTCTGACCCCCATAAGCATACCATGACACATGCATAGCCCTCCATGCCCCAACACAAAATAAAAAGTTGTAAAACCTTGTTGTTGGGGGAAGCAGTGCACCATTTCTTCTTTTGTGTGACAAAATGGCCTTAGTGAGAATGATCAAATCCCTACACTAGCCACTCAACCCTGTGCATCCGTATAGTCATTGAAGATCATGTCTGCCCCAGGATGTCCAGTGTGGAGTCCACCTTCAAACACCCAGGCAGCACCCACACCGCCTGTATTCTGGCTTCGTGAACCACGGTGATGCCAGCTCCTTAGAGACTGATTGCTCACTCGTGGGCCATGGGAATCCTAGGTCATCGGGAAATGGCGAGAGGCCAGACAGGGGCTTGTCTGTTTTGAGGTCTTAATCTGTCTCCTGTCCTCTCTCTTTAGGCCTTTGACATTATGAAAGTGACCCACGGCCGCGAGCACAGCCTGATTGAAGATTTGATTCTTCTCCTGGAAGAATGCGATGCCAACATCAGAGCTTCCTAAGACACCCAGGAGGAGGGGAGGGCGGCACACCCTTCATCGAAGGCCTTACCGAGGTCACACACACTGTGATGTTTGTCGTGCGGACCTCCTGTAGAAGTCACCGATGTGTTTATGTGGGAAAATGTGTTTCTGTAGCATGTCGTGAGACATCTCATTCGTGGTAGAGCGGAACCACGTGCTAACATCATAATAAATACAAATGATGAGTCCAAAAATGCCACCAGCGACTTGGCTTTGCCTCCTCACGGGTGGTTTCGATGGTTAGGATATCAGCATTGGAAACAGGAACTTACCAAAAGAAGAATGGAATGAAAGGCAGAGGCAGGTGGATCTCTGTGAGTTCGAGGCCAGTTTGGTCTACCCAGTGAATTCCAGGGCAGCCATGGCCATGTAGAGAGACCCTGTCTCAGAAACAGAACAAAAATAGGGTAGGGTAAGTTCAGGTTTCCTCCGTGTATATATATAGAAATAAATGGATAAAAGTAGTCATTTTCACAAGTGTATGCCAAGGAGGTTTTTATTGTTGTACTTTTATCTTTATTGATGTGTCCTAATCGTACTTACTAATGTGGTCCACTGTGACATTTCTACATCTGGATACACGCATGTGGTGCACACCTATCAAGGGGCAAATCTAGCCTCCGTTTATTTTTCTGCCTCCATGGTTCACCATTTCCCACCGCCACCCACCATGACTTTTACACACAAAGGGAAGGTGCAGTGCTTGTCTCTGTCCCTGGCTTATTTCCCTTTGTGTGACTTCCTCCAGTTCTGTGTATTCTGCTACGGCTGACAGAGTTCCACTCTACCGTATGGATGAGTAATGTCCCACTGTTTATATGTACTTCGTGCGTGCTGGTGAGCACCTAAGGTAGTTGCAGCCTTGGCTCTGATGAATGGTTTCACAGAACACATGGTGGGCAAGCATGTTTGCGGTTTTACAGTTTGCCTTTGACATACGGGGATGGCTGGCCCCCATGATGGTACTCTTTTCACTTCTTAGATGAGCCTCCATACTGGCCGTTGACTTCCCGTTTTCCACGTTCATGGCAGCATTTGTTACGGGTTTTTCTTGCTTCGCTGTTGGCTTTAATCGTGTTTTAACTAGCACACATGGTATTTCCTCGCAGTTTCGATTTCCCTGATGACTGATGGTATTGATCGTACCTCATGTGTTTGTGGCTGTTCGGAACAGTTGCTCATGTTGTAATCAGATTCTTGCTTTTATAATTCCTTACATATTATAAATATACTATGTATACGCCTACGAACCCTTCGTTGGGGGGATAGTTGGCAAACAATTCTCTAGTTCTGTAGGTTGTCTTTTCCTCTGTTTCTTTGTATGCTGTACAGAACTCCAGTGTAATGGTTTGACCGTCTTCATTTCTGATTCCTTTGCTTTTATAATCGCACACAGCCACTGCTCATCGCATCTACGATACTCCATTGCCCTTGCCGACGTGCGTCTATGTAAGTTTCCAGTTCAGACCTTGCATTCGGTCTTTGATTCATCGTGAGCTGAGATGCATTGGTCAGGAAAAGCCTCAGTTTCCGTCCCTTGCAAGTGGGTGTCTGCTTTCCCTGCACACTTTGCTGACGAGGTCAGCCTCACAGCCTGCACGGTTTGCGCACCTTTGTCAAAAAGGAGCCGGTTCTAGGTGTGCAAGCTGATATTTGGGCTCTTTGTTCATTCCCACGGGTCGCTTGATCTATGGCCGTGCTGTGTCTGCTATCGTGGCTCAATAGAACATCTTGAGATGAGTTTCCATGTCACCTCTGGCCTTGCTGTTTTTGCTCAAGATTATTTCGTCTGTTCTGAGTCTTTGGTGAAGAGGCAGAATTTGGAAACATTGTCTTTACTCCTCTGTGCTGAATAACTACATGTGTTATTTCTTAATGAATACCTCCCCAAACCAGTCATCATCTCAAATCCTAGGACGAGGTCATTTGAGACATTACTAGAAAACGGTATACGTCTTACACAAAAAGAAAAAGATACTGGAGTTAGCCCTTTGTATAAGTCTTTGTTGTACTTTATAATTCTTCGTGTGTGTTCAAGTTTTCTTAACCTTTTTTCCTGTAATCGCTCGACTCTGCTCTGGCATGCTGTTGGGCAGAGCGGAAAGCTCTGTTGCCCTGTAGTAAACTGTGTTCATCTTCACTCGCGTTAGTCTGCCTTTCTCTGCTTCCGTTGTCTCTTCTATCTCCCAACCCCTCCCTCTGCTTTAGAAAAATAACAGAAATATTTCCCTTGACCAAGGAAGCCGAGCCTTGTATGGCTCACTGGTCCTGGAAGCAGTGTGGTCCTTCACGTTCCAGTGAGACTCTGGTAGCAAGTCAGGCCGGTGGGCCGCTGCAGAAGAATGGGCCTTAGGTAGTAGGCCTCCGCTCACTCCTTATGTCCCAAGATGCAGGGTGTGAAGGCAGAACCCAGAACAGTGTCCCTCACAGGGATGGAGGCAAACCACACAGTCAGAATGGCTTGTGGTTGTCAGAGCCCGAAGGGGTAGACCTTAAGTTGTAGCAAAGAAGGCTGACACCAGGAAGCTGGGACTCACCTGCCAGCCATCTGGTGCCATGGAAACAGTGAAGTGTGTAGGGTGTCTTATGCACACCCATGAGCTCTAGGACCCTTTCCTGAGGGTGCTTCTGCTCGTGCCCCAGGTCTCATGCAGCCGGCACATCCCTAAGGCAATGCCGTCTCAGCTAGCCACAGTAGAATATAGGTGGGCATTTGAGGGCTGTTCCACAAGTGAGGAGAGAAGCCTGAAGTCAGATGTACCAGATCCCACCCCCCGCCAGATTTGCTAAGTAACTCTGAGAAGACCCTGACCTCAGCCTTTTGAAAGGCCACGTCTACCCAATTCAACAAATATGTATTAATAGATTCTGATGTTTTCAGGAAACGTGAACACAAAGTCAAAATAAAACTTAGATGACCTCCAAGTGTAGACTGAGAGAACTTGTGTCAGTTAGCTTACACTGTGTAACAAACAACCCCAGAATCTTAGAGGCTCAACATAACTCCATTTTAGCTCATACTGCTGTAGGTCAGCAGTTTGAGTCGGACATTTCTGGTTTGTCCCAAGACCAATTGGTTGTGAATCATTGCTGTCATTGGTAGGTCACTTGCAGAATCAGAGCGACTATAGATGACACAGTGCCTGGAGTTGGTTAAACATCTATGCCCACGTGCCAGGAGAGTTCCAAGATCAGTAAGTCAGTCAACTCCCAGCGAATCAGTGCTTTTCAAGCCTGTTTTCATCCCATTGGCTTTAGTCCCAACAGGGGAATGCCAACCTCGAATCAAGGCGTGGATGTGTTCCCACCTCTGTAGAAACAGCTACAGCCTCATTGCAGTGGTATAGATGCAGGAGCAGGGAATGGTCCGTGCCATTCACCACAGCAGCCCTGAAACTATTTTTATGTTATTGAACACTTAATGAATACAATGAAATAAATATACACTCTGTAGTTCCAGAAACTAACCAGAATAATTTGCCATTCAGATCCAGATTCTTAGAACACCCCAGGGCCCATCGGTGCACTCTCTGGCATTCTCATCAAATGAAAAATAAACTTCCCACATTTTGGAAAGATGGGGGTGTGGGGGATCAAGAGGGGGGGACCAAGAGAAAGTTGCATTGTTTGTTCCCCTTTAATTCACTGGGGAAATGAAAGGCCCCAAGAAAAAGTCGAGGAGTAACTTCCATGGCCCATGAGCAGAGTCCGTGGATAGAATGCCGTGCTCGCCAGCTTTCTGAGTGAAATTTATCAGTCACTGATGATCCTGGATTAAGAGATTTGTCTTCACGCCTCCTAGAGAAAATCCGATGGGCTTTGAAATCCCTCTCTGCCAGCTAGCAGTGTGCGAGGGTGAAGGCGCCCTGAGCGGGCCCAGTTTTAATACAAAGCAAACATTTAAGCAAAAGCAAACATTTGCCCAATAAAATTGCAGCAAAATAATTTTGGCAAAGAGGGAAACGGTCAGAGAACACAATTTAAAATCCGTGTCGCCAGCGGCTGAGGATTGATTGCGGCCCCAGCCTCCGTGAGGCCTTCTCATTAATCTGTAGTCATTGTAGCGGCAGGCTTTTCTCACGTCAGTAACTTGACGCCATTAGCCGCTCCTCTGGGATGAGAACACATTCAAACTGAAAATGAACACGCCGGGCATAATTTATAGCTGTGCCACATGAATGCCAAGAGTGTGGGGAGGAAGCTGTTTGGGAATCCATTCATGGTGGCTACCCAGACCTGACTTCCTCTAAGCCAGAGCCAGACGGCTGCAAACCACAGACCCCCAGTTATACTGGCTGCAGGGAGAGAGGGAAATTCCATACAGGAGCCAGATGTCTTGAAAATTCCCTCCTAGTCTAGCCAGTCAGGAGTAGAGGCAAGGATCTCATAGCGGAGCTCACTGGGGTTCATCAGGGACAGGACTCTGGACATTGTCTGTGAAACACTGAAATCCTCAGGGCAAGCAGTCACTGAAGGAAACTTCTGGGTGGCGTTGGACCCTCCTCTCCTCTGAGGTCTATAAGGGATCAAGCTGATGGAAGAAACCCAGTCCAGAAGCCTCCTTAACACTGGGGCTCTGGGGGTTGGGGATTTGGCTCAGTGGTAGAGCACTTGCCTAGGAAGCGCAAGGTCCTGGGTTCAGTCCCCAGCCCCGGAAAAAAAAAAAAAAAAAAAAAAAGAATAACACTGGGGCTCTGTAAGCATCAGGGTGAAGACGCTCACAGCATGTTCACCACTAATTCCGAACAGCCACTTCTCCTCCTCTGTGGTCACCTCAGAATCTCGGATCCTCCATTGCCCTTCTGCTCAGCTGCTGAATCTCCCTTCTCCTTGACCTAAGGAACACATCTATTCATCCCCTGAATTACACTTTAAGTCTCTCATTCATTCCCAGAGTTTCACAGGCTCCAGCATCATCCCTCAGCCGCTCGTGAGGCCTCATGCCTCTCTTCTACTCTCTTCCTCCTCCTCTCCCCCTCCTCCTGCTTCCTCCCCACCTCCTCCTCCTCCCTCAGAGCTGCAGATGTACCTCCCTCCATCATACCCTCTTGAAACTCCTCTACTCAGAATCAGAATGGCTTCTCCATTGCTACCCTGGACCTAGTCCTGGCCCTGAGCTACTGAAATTTTGTTTTCAATTTTAATAAAGTGCACCCCTGAATAAACATAACCTGATACTCCAGGGGGACCAGCTTCCCAGTCCCAAAGGGCCCTGTGTGCATGCATGCATGCAAGAATGTCACTGTAGGATATAACACTAGAAAGGAGACCATGAGAGGGGGAAATGGAGGTTTGAGGGACTGTAGGGAGAGGTTAATAGCATATATGTGACATGAGAGGGGGCTCCGCCCACATATGTATAAACTAAGTACAAAAACACCACAGGGAAGCCTGCTACTTTCTATGCCAATTGCAAACAAATGTTAATAGTAAATGTAGCGGCGGGAGAGATGGCTCAGCAGTTAAGAGCACCAGCTGCTCTTTCAGAGGACCCAGGTTCAATCCCCAGCACTTACAACAGCAGCTCACAACCGTTTGCAACTCCAGTTCCAGGAGATACGGTGCCCTCTTCTGACCATTGAAGACACCAGGCACTCACGTGGTGCACACACATACACGCGGGCAAATGCTTACACAAATAAACTAATTTTTAAAATTAATTGTTTTCACATAAATGTAGACTAAAACTGTAAGTCGTTCCTCGGAAACATCACGCCTGTGAATACTCCGAAGACGTGATCGTGTGGCTCTGTTTCTCTGCTGTTCTTCACGTCTGTGTTTTTGCTTAACTCGCTGGTAAATTGCCTCCATTTTACTGTCAGGTTTTATGGGCCTCTTTTAATTCCACTGCTCTCACTGTGGATTTACAAGAATTCTTGTTTATCCTTTAGTCACTAAAGGATTAAAAAGGAAAGGAGAAAACACTTAAGTTTAGTGGTTTTAAAAAATATTGCCCTATTCATCTTAGCTCAGTATATTATCTCTCTGAGGATATTAAAGACATGAGAGAACCTTGATTTCTTTTTCCTTGCTACGTATTTTTCTGTGGAAAAATACTTACCTTGCTCGCGCGAGGCTTTAGCTTCTGCCTCTATCCTTCCCCGTGTCTCTCTGTTTATGAGTTAAACCTGCTCTGTACTTCATGGCTTCCTGTTGGAGAACATGTGGCCCGGCAGTGGAGCTTTTCATCAAAACAATGAAAGGGTGGACACAGGTAATCTCTGAAACCTTGCAGGGGTCTAAAGGCAGTGGAGGAAAATCTAGGCTGATAAGAAGATGAGAGATTAGACGGGTGGCGGAGTGCCAAACTGTGTCCAAAGGCATTTGTCAGTGCTACAAACTTGGACATCAGAAGGTCTCCCGGGAAAGGTTCAGCATCTCTGATTCAGTTCTTGAACTTGTGAGATAGCCAGACTAGAGGAGATCCTGTCCACCTTGCACTCAGACCCCACACGGCTGGACATTTACTGTAAGGAGAAATGAACTGAATAATGAATGAGAGTCGGTGGTGGCAAAGGACACCTGTGCCACTAGCACCTAAGGGCCAGGCTGTACCAACTTGCGGTCTAGACTGGCAAAGCTGGGTTCATTCAGAGACTTCATGCTTCAAAGTGATTCAAAGTTGCCCTAAAGCAGCAGGCTTCCCAGGGCTCTGGGAGAAATGGATAGACAACCTCACACAAGCTTGCTACCACCCAGGCCTCAGGAAGCTCTGACGTCACTATTTAAGGTTACCAAATGGCCTTGCCATGGAAATCAGGATTTCAAGAGCAAAATCAACTTGAGTGAGAGACAAGAAAACAGACAGGAGAAACACTTTCACATACTGGAAATAACTAAATTATAGGCTTCTGGAAACTAGAGAATAACTTCATATCATAAAGGCGGGAGGGGCTCATGAGCATCCACTCCGAGCTCAAGAACTATTGACAATGAATGTCCACAGGACGGGAGAGAGCTAGTTTTCATTGAGAATGGTTCCTGGTAGATCTATCATGCTCCAGATGGCGTACATCCAAGCATGTGAGCAGCACAAGTCAAACTCAGTGGGAAGGAGGGGGAGGCTTGAAGTAGGAACAAGGAGGAGACATGGCAGAGGTGGATCTATGGGAAGTTAAGCAGGGAAGTGGGGTATGTGTCATGGTCAAATACATCATATGCATGCATGAAATTCTCAAAGAATTCATAAAATGTTATACATTTTAAATGGCATGCTATATTTGAATAAGAACCATACAAAGTCTAGGGGTGAAAACTGATTGCTGATATCAAAAGTGGCAATGAATATCCTAGTTAGGAAAGAAACAGAAAAGAAAAAGAAACAAGTGTGGACCAGAAGACAGTTTAAAAGTCATTCCTAGTTGGGAGAAAGGAGCATGTGGAAAGTATAGTAAACATGAGATGTGGGAGTTATATAAACAAGATCTAAGAACACCAAGAAAGAAGGGTGCAAGTACAGACACCAAGTTGAACACACCAGGTTGCAAATTCCTCCAATCCAACAAAAGCATTAACCCACAAATTCAGGGGTCTAGTGAGCCTCAAGCATGATGAGCGAAAAAGAAAACGAGAAAGAAAAAAATCTTAGAGATTTTTAAGAGGAGAAAATTAAGTCTGCTTTCAAACAGTTGCCAGATGATTCATAGAGTAACTTTCATCTGTATTACCACAAGTCAGAAGGAACAGTGATTTTCCAATGATGAACTGGTTCATGGACTATGATACCCTGCAAAACTATCTTTTGGCAGTTATAGCAGAATGAAAGCATTTAAAAGCATTAACTCCGGAGGAGTGAGTGAGTGAGTGAGTTATTTATTTATTTATTTATTTATTTATTTATTTATAGTATAGAATAGAGTTTATTCAGGGCATGGGAAGGGGAGTTGAGATGTTAGTAGAAACAGAGAAAGGCAGAGAGAGGAGAGAGAGAGAGAGAGAGAGAGAGAGAGAGAGAGGGAGAGAGAGAGAGAAAAGGAGAGGAGAGGAGAGGAGAGGAGAGGAGAGAAGTAGGCTGACTGTGAGCACATGGAGAGGGGGGTAGGTGAGGGGACAGAGTGGGAGCAAGAAGACAAGAGCAAGAGCCAAAAGAGTTATTATTAACAAACCCTAGCCTGGGGGAATGGGATGTGCCAGGGCTAGGAGTGAGTGTAGCTCAGGGGTAACGTGCTCACCTAGCATGCAAGGACCTGGCTTCCATCATCACAGCTGCAGTCCATACCTACCATAAAGTATACACCATCACATGGTGGAAAAATGACTGTGGATGAAAGATCACTATTGTAAGAGTGAGTGGACAAGAAAACAGACAAGCAGCTGGCACTCCAAGCTATGTGGAGGGTCCTAACCCTGATGGCACTACTTTCTACATATGGTTCTTTAACGATTAAGAGTGGTAGCTACTTCCTGTTGTTACCAAATTTTGGGTTACTTTTTTATTTAAAAAGTTATTGTTTTATCTATGCGTATGTGGTATGTGCATACTTGTCTGTATGTGCTGCACATGCATGCAAGTGCCACTGAGGCCAAAAGGAAGGCATTAGAATTCCTCGAGCTGGAATTATAGGTGATTGTGAGCTGCCTGGTGTGGCTGAACAGGGGTCCTCTGCAAGAACAACACATGTTCTTAACCACCGAGCCATCTCTCCAGCACTCTGGGGTAACTCCCTGGCCTTCCTGTATTCTGTGCTCCCTCTGTTTTCTAGAATGTACTTTGACATAGGGAGTGTGAATGGGGAAAGAGTCATGGAGGACCCAACCCCAGCTGAGGAGCTACTGATGGTTGATAACTGCTGGAGGAGAGAGTCTCTTTCCTTTGGGTGTGTCTACTGGCAGGTGGCTCATTCCCCAATGGGCGATCCTATACCCATGAGCATATGGGTAGCTCTAATGGGGCTAAGTGGGTTGTTGTTAGTGATGATAAAACAACAACAACAACAACAACAACAATAAACAATAATAATAATAAGTGGTATAAAATTGGGAGGGAGATGAGTTGGGAGACTACTAAGATGGTTTGGAAGAGAGAGTTGGGAGATATAACTAAGATAAATTGTATATGTGTAAGAAACTTTCAAGGAATAAATAAAAAGAACTCCTAAGTAGATCGTTCACATTGTTCCTAACCACACCACACCTCTCCCCCAAATGCTTTCATGTTTCCAAAGCGAAACCCTGCCTCACTACACAGTAAATGTCCCCCACCCTGGACTTTGGTTTTCCTGTGCACTGCACATGCTATACCTCATCTGAAGTGAATCCAGGTAACGCTCGTCTTCCTGCGCTTGCCTATTTTCACTCAGCACAGTGTCTTGGGGGTTCAGCCATGTTGTATCACTTCCAGGCCATATAATAGCACTTGTATGTACGCATCACATTTCCCAGGTCCACTCACCGGTCAGTGGACATGGGACAGTTGTGACAAGCACTGCTGCGAGCGGTGAGCACTGAGAAGGATCCCAGGTGAGTTTCTGTTTCCAGGTCTTTCGACCAAATACTCAGAGCTGGGATAGCTGGCCATGCAGTCAAGCCACGTTTCCTTTTTAGATGAATCTTCATTTTTCTTTGCACAGCAGTCGAACTATTTTAGATCTATACCAGCAGCGTACCAGGATTCTCATCCCTCCATGTCATTGCCAACACTTCTTGGTTATCTTGGTTTCGCTTGAAGCAGGAGTTTAACTCTATAGCCCCAATTCCTAAGTAGCTGTCAATATAGCCATATGTCACCTACCAGAGGGCTTGTTGTTTTCTGGGGTCTTGTTTTGTTTTATTTACTCAATTGTAGTCACTCTTACGGATGTAAAATGGAATTTATTGTGAACTTGACTTCCATAATAATGAAGTAGACTTGACATCTAACCTACTTTGTAAAATTGGGAGTTAGTATAAATTTTTTTTTTCTAGGATATTCACGAGTTTTGGGTTCAAAAGGAGAAAAGCACCATAACCCAACAGGGGAGCCTGGGCAGGTGCGTGACCTGCAGTCCCAGCTACATGGGAGGCTGAGTTGGACGGATAGCTTGAGCCTGGGATTTTAAGCCAGCCCAGACAACACAGAGGTTTCACAACTAAAAATCCAGTGGAGGGGATTATTTTAGGCTACTGTGCTGTGCTGGGGTTGTTATATTCACTGGGAAGGCTGTGCTCTGAGGCCCTGCAGGCTCCTGCTGAAGGAACGTGAGGGGAAGACATCTCCCCCTCCCTGTCTAGGGCACAGTGAAGCTCACTTCATACACAATGGCCGGTGCCTCTGTACAGAGGGGGACTATTTGTCGTTATCTCCATCTCTCAGTTCAATGTGTTTCATGGGTCACATGATCTCCGATTACAAAGGTGACACTCAGGACGATTTTTATGGCAAATTGAATCCCAAATGACAACCCCCGAAGGGGTCCGCATTAATAATGGGCCTTAAGAGCCTCCGCAGGGGGCCTGAGCTGGGTTCCAGGGCAATAAAAGGCAGTTGCTAATGTGCCATTTCAGGGAGACACACGTGTTATTAAGACGCGAGCAGCGTCTTCTCCTTTCAGACAGGGATGTTCGTGTTACCGTAGACACCCACCGAATTGCAGAATAATGAAGACAGAATTGCTTCTGCTTGAATTGGGATTTCCCTGTGGCTGAGTTAAGAAGCATGACCCACCACCAGTGAATTGGAATGACTTTTTCCAAGGATCAGCCCTCCGATTGCTTTTATTTATGCTCTGGGCCTTCCTGGGAGGTTTTCTTTGTCAACACAGGAAACAGTGCCCCGGGTACGTGTGTGTGTGTGTGTGTGTGTGTGTGTGTGTGTGTGTGTGTAGCATGACTGGGTGGTGAACAGGTAAACTCTGTGACCATAACAAGTCTGCCCAGCAAATACTTCTCTAAGAGCTGTCAGGATTTGAATGCATCTGTGCGGGGCAACATGGTGTTACAGGTTAGAAGGCACTGTCAGAGAAGGTAAAGCCTGAGTTTGTGAGATGGCTCAGTCAGTAAAGTTACCTTCCAGATAAGTCTGATGACCTGAATTCCATTCCTTTAAAACATGTGTGGGACGAGAGAACCAGCTCCTAAAAGTTGTCCTACTGTGTGCTACAATCACCATGAGCCTGGGTTTGGAGGGGCCCCCTTGTAAATTCTGTACCATGTGACACACGGAGTCATAGGTTGGTTTGAGGAGCACTGACCTCCGCACATTGCACATTGCAAAACTGAGAAAGCAAAACGAAATAAATGAGACCCTCAAAGCAAGCAAATAAAGGAGAAAAGAAGGGAAAAAAGCGAAAGGAAGCTAACAAAAGTTGCACTGCCCGCACAGTCAGGGAACTTCACTGCGGGCTTATATTTTATGTGCAAAACACATATTTTTAATTAATGTTAAAAATCAAACAATATCCAGTTCTTTGGTTTTCTCTTTTATGTTACTTTTTTCCCCCAAAATTTATTTTTTATCCACTTTACAACATTTACTCTGTATGTACAAGTGTACGTATGCATAAACAAAACAAAAGGAAAGGCTACAGGACACCCTGCAGGAGTCAGTTCTTTGCAGGAGTAGGTTTCTGGGGATCAGACTCAGGTTGTCGGTCTTAGCAGCAAGTGCCCTCTGAGCCATCTTGCCAGCCCCTGGTTTGCATCAAAGATTTCTTTCTGTTCCCTGGCAGGTGAATGAATCAGCCATTGAAGAGGACCTCGAAGATCTGTCCTCCGCAGGATGAAGCACTAGAAACCGGGGAAGCATACAGTTCTCTGACCATACAGAGTTTCCTGTGTAGCTGTGGATGCACATCCCGTCATGGGAAAGAGAAAGCACTGAGGGTGACGCATAATGGGTGGGTGTCTCCCCTACCCCCAGGACAAGGACAGTTGCAGCTGTGTTAGTTTTGTTTCTATTACTGAGCTAAATATCATGGCTGTCTTAGTTAGGGTTTCTATTGCTGTAATGAAACACCATGACCGAAAAGCAAGTTTGAGAGGAAAGGGTTTATTTAGCTTACACTTCCATATTGCTGTTCGTTGTTGAAGGAAGTCAAGACAGGAACTCAAACAGGGCAGGATCCTAGAGGCCGGAGCTGATGCAGAAGCCAAAAAGGAGTGCTGCTTACTGGCCTGCTTCTAATGGCTTACTCAAGCTGTCTTCTTATAGGACCCAGAAACACTAGTCCAGGGATGGCACCAACCACAATGGGCTGGGCCCTCCTCCATTGACCAGTAATTGACAAAACGCCTTACAGCTGGATCTCGTGGAGGCGTTTCCTCAACTGAGGCTCCTTTCTCTCTGATGGCTCTAGCTTACGTCAAGTTGATGCACAAAACCAGCCAGTACCATGACCAAAGCCATTTTCAGGTTTTTGGTTTTATCAAAATGGGGACATCTGGTAGCAGGCACCTGAGCTCACATCCCAAAACACAACCAGGAAAGAGAGAGAAACGCAAAATGGCTCAAGTCTTCAAACTCTCAGAACCTCCAGTGACAGGCCACACTTCCAAAGCCTCTCCAAACAGGGCCACCAACTGGGAGGCAAGAATTCAAATGCTATATACTATGAGGACATTTATCATTCAAACTGCCACTCTTTCTTATAGAGGGTCCTCACTGGAGGCCCCCTAAAGGAAGGGGTACCTGACTTACAAGTGGCAGGTGAAGGGTCAAATGAAGAACTGGGTTGAACTTTGTCCCCTTCTAAATTCATTTGTTGAAGCACTAACCATAGATTCTTCCAGATTTAACTTTGCTGGCAGAAGGGACTTTTAATGTTTAAATGCAATTTGGGCTAATAACATGGGCCCTCTCCAATCTGGAGGGCATCCTTCTAAGCAGTAATGGCCTGAGCACAAACATTGAATGTTGTGAGAAAGGACAGTGTGACAAGACAATAAGGAAATGGCCACTGCCAACCAGTGAGTGGAGCGTGAGAGGAGCCCAGACCAACCAGCGCCTTCATCCTGGACTTCCAGCCCCCGCACTGCAGGGAAATCCATTTCTGCACTGCCTTTTTAAAGAATGAAAGCCCAATAAACTATATTAGACTGCATTATTTACTTCTGTGTATCTGTGAAAAGCACTAACCAAAAACATCTCAGAGAGGAACAGGTTTATTTCTTCTTATAGTTCATATTGAAGGGAAGTCAAGGCAGAACTCAAGGTGGGAACCTGGAGGCAGAACAAAGCAGAGACCATGGAGGGGACACTTCAGACTGGCTTGTTCTCCATGGTCTCAGCTTGTCTTATTACACAACCCAGAACCACTTACCTGCCCGTGGGTATCACCACCTTCAGTGAGCTGGGCCCTCTCACACCAATCATCAATCAAGAGAATGCCCCAAGCCTACAAGCCAGTTTAATGGAGGCATTTTCCCAACTCAAGTCCCTTCTTCCCAGATGACCGTGAAGAAATAAAAATAAAAAATTAACAAATGGGGCTGGAGAGATGGCTCAGTGGTTAAGAGCACCGACCTGCTCTTTCAGAGGTCATGAGTTCAAATCCCAGCAACCACATGGTGGCTCACAACCATCTGTAATGAGGTCTGGTGCCCTCTTCTGGTGTGTCTGAAGACAGCTACAGTGTATTCATATAAATAAATCTTTAAAATAAAAAAAAAATTAACAAGTGGACAGACTCACACTGACCCCTCTATCTATTTGGATACTTTTTTAAATCCTCAAAATTATAGAAAAATTACAAATAAAAGACATCTTTTCCCCTCAACTTTTTGAATAAGTTGCTGGGCTGCTTCAAGTTCCATGGGGTTTCCTACTGGCCAGCCAAGGACTCCAGATGAGCCAAATGGCCTAGGCTTAGCCCAGGGAATTGATGCAAATTCTTTGGGGAGAAATGAAAGTGCGGGTGCTGAGGAATAGGGGCTCAGGGATACAGGAGGAGTAAGGCCCTGTGATTCCTTGTCCCATCTCTGCCAAACACTTGCAACCTTGGAGAAATCACCCCCATGCTCTGAGGAGTTGAGTCTCAGCCCCTTCCTACTGAACCACTTGTGATTTTATATCTCAGGGGCTTTATTTGTTCATTTCTTTGAGACAAGGTCTCGTGTAGCTGAAGGTGGATGTGGACTCACTGTGTACCCAATGATGACCCAAAGTTCTTTCTGCCTACACCTGGGAGGAATGGGGTTTCAGGCCCATAGCACCACGCCTGGTTTCTGTGGTGCTGTGGGTGGAACTCAGGGCTTCGTGGATGCTAGGAAAGCAGCCACAGCCCATCCTGTCTACCATAGGATTGAGGGTAAAACCTCTTCAGTCTATTGGAACCTCCAGTTTGACCGCTGTCCTCTACACCATGGCTCTGTCTCTCACCCTTTCATAGCTTCCTCCAGTCTCTGCAGGCCTGCCTCTTCCTCCACATGCTTGGGAAGCTTCATCCCTTCTCCCAGACCTGTCCTCCATGCCCTCCTCTGTGCTGCTGGGCCCCTGCCCCACCCCTGGAAACGGAGCCCATGAAATTGCTGTTTCTTATTTAGCGCTCTCCTCCTTGGCTCCAGGCCTGTGGAGAAGAAGCCTGGGTCTTCCCCCTCAGTCCCCACAGGTATTGACTCCAAGGGGCTCTGAGCAGGTCATCAGTGGATACATATTCTTTAAGCGGTGGACACCAGATGAGTCTCTATGAGTATTTGAAGAATGACCTTGCCTCTGAGATACTCTCAGGCCAGTAGGGGACAGGTGACACCCAGTCCACAAGACGGCAGGGGATTGCTAAGGGGGTAAGCCCAGGTGGCCAAACGCAGGGCTTTGTCATCACCGCTGTGCCTCGCCCAGGGGTAGGAACCGAAAACTTCTTCTGCCCAATAAGAGTTTGAACAGTGTCTGTCCCATTCATTCACTGTTGATTCTTCACTTCCGGGACATTGTCTGACACATTGCAGGGATCGCTAACCCTTGAGCAATGAGTGAAAGCACATCCCCCTCCTGCCGTTTCCACAGCTCCCTCCCACCCCCTCCCTCCCTCCCGCCCCCTCCCTCCATCTCACTCTCCCTTCACTAGCTCCAGCTAGCACTTCTCTGCCGCCAAAGCTCAGGATCAAAGACTGAGCAAGTCAGAGCCTCCACCCCAGAGTCCCCCTCACCCCCTCATAAGTCTTCCCTCAAAGGCACAGGTCAGCTGAAGCCGGGCCAGGCAGGATATGACTGGGGATCAGCTGCCCTCAGGACCTATTTATGCTCCTGTCAGCTCAAACAGGGCTCCTGCGTTTTCACTTCGCTATTCTTAAGAAGCTTCGTGGGTTTTAATAAGGACCTTAGAGACACCCTCCTTTGCAAGCAGAAGAGCAATTCAGGTGCAGTAATTAGGGGCCGTGCAGTGGCCATGCAGGTGGAGGGTCCTAATGAGGGCTCTCCTTTTGTCCCCCCCTTCCTTTCTGGGCTCTCCCGGGGGAGTTTTTACTACAGAAAGAGCAGGTTCACTGTCAGGGAAGGGAAGTCCTGTATTAGTCAAGGGTCCCCAGAGAAGCACAACCAATAGAATGCATATGTACAGAGCAGGGAGACAGTGGCCCTGCACTTAATAAATAGACTTAGTCAGGGACAGGCCATGGCCCAGAGGCTGGGATGCCAGTCAGTGACCAAACAGGTGCTTATCCTGGGCAAGGTCTAGGCCTCCACCTCCAGCAGCACACAAATGAAGAAAATGACAGCCGGAGAGTGTCCCCAACCCTGAGACAGACAAAGATGGAGGCAAGAGGGATTGGGGGCGTCATACCGCTGACGACTGCAAACCCTCTGTCACAGAAACCAATGCTCTTTCTCCTCCCAGAGCCCCCTGAGTCTTAGTCATTCCCATGGCTAGGAAGACAGTTGTCTGGGGTTAGCACTGGCATGAATGGCCTTTCTGTGTTATAGGAAGCCCTGAGGTTTCTCAAGCTGTGGCTTCTCCAGCTCTTGTGGCTCTGACATACACACTTCCTTTTCAAGTGTTTCATAAAGCAGTCCTACACCCCATGTCAAGCCCGTAACCCTGATGTTGAATAGGTGGCAAGGGATAGGAGGTCAGTATAAGGGGGTGTACTCTCCATCCCTGACCACTGGTCATGCCCGGGGAGAGAGGGGGTCAAATAAGAATGAGGAGTTTCACCTACGGCAGCATTTCAGGATTCTAGAAGGGGAAATTCACAGCACAGGAACCCAGGGGTGGTGGAAAACTTTGGTGATGATAAATCCGTATTTCTCGGAGAGTATTAATAGACTCAACCCAGGCCAAACTTCTTAGGCAGGACTCTTCTCCTCCCCCAAGAGTCAGAACATCCCTTCTCAGGAGCAGCAACAATCCTAGGACTGCCTTTGCTCATCAGACTTGGATGTGGCCACACAGGGGCTCCCACACCTCTTCATTCTCTCTCAGGTTTGCACCAAATATTGATTTGAAACTGCATGTGCATAGGGTGGGACATTCTAAAGTGTGTTGGCCAGACACTAGCAACGTTTACCTGGGTGCCTATAACCCTGTCCGCTCAATGCCGCCATTTCTGTCTGCTTGGTGGGGACCCAGAGATGAGGTCCCAAGCTGGGGCAGAGCATACTCACCTCACCTTGCTTCCCCAAACACCTTCCTTCTATCCTCTTCCCTGGGAAAGCTCAACAAGCAATCCCAGGGAGCCCCAGGGTTATTCCTTGAGTGAAGAGCTACCCTTTCTGTTCTCGGACGGACGGATGTGAACTGGCACCGGGGGTAAAGGCCACGACTTATCATACAGAGTATGAGGTCATGTTTTTTCATGCTGTTGAGGAAAACAGAAAGGTGGGACCCATCTCGTGTGGTGAGGAGGTGAGGATGGTTAACTCTGTCGCGCCCTGTCACTCAGCCACTGGGACAAACAGGGTTGAAGGAACACAAGCGGGGTTGAAGGAAGAGGTAGACCTTGAGCAGGTCCCTAAGGTTCTCTCCAGCTTGGAGTTTAACTGGGAAGAAGAGTGGCTTTACAGTGTGAAGGAAACAAACAAAACAAATAACCCTGCTAACTTGGAGACACTCTTTAGAAATGGCTCTGAAGACAGGGCCTAGAACCCTTGACTCCAGATTGATAGCAGGAGTTAGCATCTGAAAGCATTGGTGCAAGAGCCCTGACCCTGACCCTGACCCTGACCGTGACCCTAACACTAACCCCTAACCCTAACCCTAACCCTAACCCTAACCCTAACCCTAACCCTAACCCTAACCCTAACCCTAACCCTAACCCTAACCCTAACCCTAACCCTAACCCTAACCCTAACCCTAACCCTGACCCTGACCCTGACCCTGACCCTGACCCTGACCCTGACCCTGACCCTAACCCTAACCCTAACCCTAACCCTAACCCTAACCCTACCCTAACCCCAACCTTAACCCAAATCTTAACCATCTTTAATGGTAACTCTAACAGAAAATCTAATCCTAACCCAAACTCTAACCCTAACCAAACACAAATCCTAATCCTAACTCTGACCCTGACCCTAACCTTAACATAAACACAAAGCAAAAGCCAACCCTAACCCTGACCCTAACCCTAACCCTGACCCTGACCCTAACCCTGATCCTGACCCTGACCCTAACACTAACCCTGACCCCTGACCCTGACCCTAACCCTAGCCATAATTGTAAACCCAACCTTAAACTTAAACCGAATCCTAACCATAATCCTGACCCTGACCTAACCCTGTCTACATGCCTGAAGTCCCTACAGAGAACCTTCAGGTTTCACTGTTGCCGGAGTTTAGATATTAAGTGCCACTCCTAGGTCTGTG
The DNA here is from genome assembly GCF_011064425.1 of Rattus rattus. NCBI lineage: Eukaryota > Metazoa > Chordata > Mammalia > Rodentia > Muridae > Rattus > Rattus rattus. The sequence goes on along the minus strand of NC_046163.1, from coordinate 57,289,688 downwards.
TGATAAGGGCTTGGTCCCCAACCTGGCACTCTTAGGGAACCTTGTGGAAGGTTCCCTTGTATGTGTGGAGACCAGAGGCCCAGGAGTCCTTCCTCAGGAAACCTGTCTCCCTCTTGCTTCTGTGCCCTCCCCGCTCCATAGTACAGTAACTGTCTGACCTCGGAACAGGCTTTTAACACAGCAGAAAATTAATAAACAGGTACTGTCCTCTTAGACCCTGCCCTGGACAGACCATGAGCTAAAAATAAACCGTTCTTCCCTAGGTTGCTTCTGACAGATTCATGGTCACGCACAGGAAACAAGTGGAAGGAGGCTGGAGAGAGAGATGGCCGGTCAGTAGAGTGCTGGCCACACAGGCGTGAGAACCCGAGTCTGACCCCCAGAACCAACCCGCGCTTTAAAAGAGCCAGGTGTGGTGGTATATGCTTATAAAGGGAGCAATGGGGAGGTGGAGGCAGGTGGATTCCCACGGCTTGCTGGATGGGCTAGTCTAACCAGCAAGTTCTAGGCCAAAACAAAACAAAACAAAACAAAAAAACAAAACAAAACAAAAAGAAATCATGGCTCAAAAAGTAAACACCATTTAAGGTTGACCTCTGGCTTCTACATTGAGGTCACACACATGTACCCCATACACAGACACAGACAAGACACATAAAAACAGGCACACAAACACACAGACACACACACACACACACATAAACACACAGACATAGACACACAGACACATATGGATTGGAAACCCAAGGCTTCTTTGGAAAGTCTGTTGTGTTGGATGGCGTTTTGCGAGGCAAACACGTGAAGAGGTGTTTTCCTGAAGTGGACACAGGTGAAAGACTAAAGCAGACCCGAGAAGGAACATTGCACTGAAGCAAACGCAGGTGAAAGGATGTTCTGCTAAAGCAAACGCTTGAAAGGACACGTGATGAAGGATTCTTCGATAAAGACACGCAGGTCTGTATTGGTCCGCCTTACGTTTCGTAGTTGAGCTGCATTTGTCCTGACACCGTGGAGAAAACCCGCACCAAAAACCCTCTGGCGGCGTGCTGCAGTTTCTTGCCACTTCTGCAGACTCAGGCTGATTGGCAGGACGATGTAAGCTGAGGCAGGACGTGTGGAGGACATGTGATGTTTGGAGAGAGTATAAAAAGGACTCCACGGAGTGGGAGTGAGGGGGAGCTTGGCTTGCTGTTAGAACTTAGCTGTGTAACACTGTGGGTCTCACATCTTCACTCTCCTGAGAGAGGCACAGCCAAGAACTTCTCCTGGTGTCCCCGCTGGTCCCTCCTGCTGACTGGACCAGAGCCTGAGACCTGGCTGTCTTTGCTACGTTGTGCCACCGATGCTGATTCCTGTTTGCTATCTTGATTCTACCAAACTGGACTTGCTGGTGTATCTGTGAAATACTGACACGTGGCTCGAGCTGCCACTGCTGACATGTGAACTGAATGCTGGTTTCCTGACAACTCAGATGGGATTTGCTCCAAAGAACCATTTCTAAACAGGTAAACAGGTCTACTTGCCCCCCCCCCCGTCCTTTCTTTCCCACTACCTCTGGTGGGTAGTAGGCTAAAAGGGAGGTGAAAGTGTTTAAGAACCATCATTAAGAGAGAGCTTTGAAAAATTAAAGTTACACACACACACACACACACACACACACTATGGATACCAATCCCGGAGACCGTGTCGGTACAAGAGACAAAGACAACTTGCTTCTAGTGACCACAGCCATTTTCCTCACCAACCCCCCCGATGTGAACTGAAGACAAGCTGAGATGAGAGGCCACCCCTCACCCCTGTGGAACTGAGAGATGGGGGTCTTAATGGTGGAACGAGAGGACTGGGCAATCCCCTCCATGACCTGCGTTCTCTGTTCTCCCAAGGGAGTGGTCGGCACACAGCATCACTCCTTGAGCTTCTAGAGAAGATGTTACCACTAAAAACCCTGATTTTTTATTTCTTAAAACCATGGGTTCTTCTGTAATGACCCATAGGAAGCTCAGGAAGGTTTTGTTTAAGAGGTTGTGAGCAGCGATAGGGATGCAGCGTATTCCTGGGCAGAAGCAAGAGCGGTGTTTGTTTGGTGGCCAGGCTCAAGCCTCGTGCAACCACCGCACACACCCTGGTCTGGTGTGACACTAGAACTATGGACCTGAGGGAGACTCTAACGCCGTGCTAGCTGACTCTCTGGGACAAGGGACAGAGGACCATTTCCGAGATTCTGTGACAGCCCTCACCTCCATCCATCCCTGCCCGGGTCTCTGACTTGTTCAAGGACAGACCCATAAGGAGACTAGATAGGTGAGCCCCAGAGGCGCCATTGGGCCTAGAGTCCTTTAGGCTAGGGTAGGACTTTAGTACAGTGACCCACCTTAGTCCTTGAATGCCAGTCCCCTTGAGTATAAAAAGACCTACTGCGTAGAGAAGGAAGCACAACTCTGGGTAGAATAAAAGTGAACATTTAATGCCACCATAGTTTGATTCTTTTAAACACCAGATTTTTTTTTTTTTTACAACATTTTATACCTCATATGCCACAAAGTCAGAGACCGTAGCCAGCGAACAACATCTTCACACCAGGGAACCGCACACAGCTTAATGGTTTCACGTCACCAGTTGACGAGAACTATAGAATTCAATTCTTCTCTGGACTGTTCTCCAGACAATCTGTTCCTATTTACCGTGATCAAGCCAACAGCTAACTTTTATATAGTTATGTAAAAGCCCATACACAAAACCCAGCCTGCAAAACAGGCTGTTGGGGACCTGCCCGAGGCAGAAGAGTTAAAATTTTGACTATTGAACAAACGACTCGTGTTTTAAAAAGTTAACAGCAAACACTTGTGAGCTAAGAACTTCGTTTTGAAAACAGCACCAATCCTCTACCCAGTTCGACAGTGAATTTGAAACAATGACGGCAAATGCCACCATCTCGTCGAGTCTGAAAATGAAGGCTTATGGACTTGTGGCGTTGCCGATTCTGATGTAAATCAATGCACTCGGGCAGGCCTTGTCTCCAGTTTCCCAATGGGCCCGTTTCTACAGATAAGCGTATCGCTATATACATACATACATCACCCGTTATGGGCTCTCATAGCCAAAGCTGGAAGAACCACACAATGTCCTCCATATACAACTTAGAAAATCCGAGGTCCAGAAGAGTTGGTGGTATGCCCCAGGCCACAGATAGGTCTACTGTAAAAGGGGAATTAGGACTCGGAGTTTCCATGCTATGTTCATCTGTGTTGCACAGCCCCTGTGCAAACACACCCACGTATGTGCACACACTGGCACGGAGGAGCAGCACATGTTCATGTACACACCCTGGGTGAAAGGTGCTCTAACAGGGACAGTCCAGGTGGCTGGGCTCATGCCCCAGTTCTGCTGTGAGACTGTTCTGTGAACCTGGCCAGGCAGTGACTATGCATGTCAACTTCTTCGTCTACAGATGATCCTCCCTCACCTCTGGAGAGGGTTTCTGATTTCTTCAGAGCACGTCCCACCAGTTACCCTATTTCCTTCCTTTTCTGTGATCCTAGGAGGGTAGCTTTTATGACCTTCCTACAACCGACTACAGGGGGCCCAGCGACATGCAGCGACCCACCAAGGTTCACAGCTCGTGGTGGTGCAGATATGGCCCCAGCTCCCTGCTTCCCGGCTCCAGGCTTTTCCTCCTAGCTCTGGTTGCTCCTCGAATGAGACCTAGCCCAAGCCCCTTCCACCTCTCAGGGGACGCACGCCATCAGTATCATGGGATGTAAGACTCACTAAAGTGCTTTGGTTTTTTAAGAACAGATAGCTACAACATCTATCCATGGCGAGGACCACTTGGGGGTCTTGGGGATGAGTAGAACTTAATACTGTCAGACTTTCTTCAGGGGCTGAGCAGAGACCCAGTTGGAGGAGCCTGGATCCTTTGTTATGAAGGCCTGTGGAACCTGATTTCCAAGTTGACCGCCATGCCAACCTGAAAGGGAGAGCTTTGTCTCAGTCCCATTGCTTGCTGGAGGGACAGCTGAGATTCAGAGCAAAGTTCTGCACTCTGAGGATGAGATCCCACCCCTGTCTGTGTCCTTCTGCCCTTCCCTGGCCCATGTCTCTGCTAATAGACTTTGCTGGAGTGAAAAAAAAAAAAAAACAAAACAGAAGAAAAAGACAAAACACAGACTGAGCAAACACACGTTTCAACTCAGAACACATGGAGGGCGTTCCTGACCATGACCCATCAATAGATCTAGGAACACAAGTGGTGCTACAGGACAACATTCTGAGGTGACAAATCAATGATGTCTCCTTAAGTCAAGCCTGGCAGTGTAGGAGGCTGGCAGTGTGGGGAAAGGCGGCAGGAGACTCTGTACATAAAGCAGACTCTGGGATTGGCGTGCCAAGTTCCATGGGACACCAGTAATGTTGTATGTGGAGAATATTAAGCCCTTTCCATAGTGCCACACTATGCCCAACGTTGCGGTATTCCCTCAGGTTTTGCAAAGGGCCACCTCAACGTAGAACATGTTTGTTGTTTAGGAATGGATAAATTAACTCTTAGAAATTTTCAAAAAACTTTTTTTTTTTTTGGAGAGGATATATTGGATTTAAGAAAGTTTCCTGGGTTATAAACCTGCTTTTATTCTTACAGAAATAATGCAGTTTGTCGTTCAGAAATATATTCTGACACATCAGGAGGATGGCTAAACAGTACAATTCATGAATTTTTACAAATAGCTCCGAAGTGTTGTGAAGAGGTTACAGACACCGTCCAGGAGAGTGGTAATCTTTATACAGTGGAAGAATGCTATATTTCTATCACTTGGAAAAAAAAAATGTAGAACCATTTACCAAGCATGTCTGTGAAACTTGCCCTCAGCTGTTTAACTTGGCACAGAGAAGAGCAGCGGGCTGTGTCGGCCTCTCCCACTGCCACACATGTGTTAGCACTAAGCACACCCCTTTCGATGCGGAAACCTGGGCCAGATCTGGGCAGTGGCAGGGAGACAGTAAAGACGAGGACCGTGGATGGCTTAGTCAGCATCAACTCACAGAACCCTGGGTTTTCAACATGTATCTAACAGACCCTGGCTTTGGATTTTAAAGATAAACCACCCTAAAAGGGAGGAGGAAATGTTTTTGCATATGTCCCAAGGAAAGAACAACATTCAGGAAATCTGTTTTCGATTTTGGAAGGAACTCGTTTTTAGTAATTTCTTTTACAGACTTGAATTCTTGGTGGAATAAGGAAACCCAAAGAACTCTGTTCAGATCAGCAAAGGCCATGTTTGCACTGAGCAAATTGTGGGCTCTTACCAACCTCACCTTCTTCACCAGGAAGTCAAGGGCAGATGGCAGGTTTGAAATACAAAGCTCTGAGGAAGGCACATGAATGAACCCTAATCCACGAGGAGCATGAGACTCTGAAGGCCAGAGAAGCCGGCTGTTCCCCAAGGACGTGAGATCCCCACCCACATGGCAGATGCTTTCCTTGCTCAAAGATTGACTGGAACTCCTTGCAGTGAGCACAACCTGAGTGTTAGATCCTTTTAAAGCACCTCCTTACAGAGGATTCAAGCTCCTTCCTGGATGTTAGACCCCCCAGCTTAAAGCTGATTCGTGGCAAATGGGACCTGGTTCCCACTGGATGAGCATCCCTGCTGCCCACCCTTTGCCCCGTTTCCTGGTGCTGTGTGGTGCCCGGTACACTGGTCTCTAGCTCAGGAGCCATCTTCCTGCCTGGGGGCCATTACTTGGGTCATTGCCATGTCATTAGGAGATCCGTCTCTGAAACTGTATCTTATGCTATCCATATTCAGAAGAGCAACTGAAGGTGAAACCACAAGAGAGCTCTGTGGGCTTCAACTCTGCTGAGAGGAAAGTTAGAGACAGCTTCCTGAGGTGTCCAGAAGGGTTCAGGGATAAGATCAAAGCTGCCACCGCTTAGGCGGGTATTGAAAGCAAATGCCGGCTCCCTCAGAGCAACAACGCTTGTTCCCTGGCCCAGGTGAGGTGAGGTAAGGAGAATGGTGCCCCTGTTTCAGATTTTAGTTTTACTTGGGCTGCAAATGCTTCTACCTCACACTAGATTCTTCGAAGGAGGGCTAGACGTGGTGGGTTGGCCTGGTGCTGCTTGTATCCTAATGCTAACACTGGAAGCGGGTGCCCAGACCATCACACACTGAAGAGGTGCCACGTGAACCTTCTCCTCCCCAATTTAACTGTCAATAAAAGGTGAGAGCCTCCGATTGGGCAGTGGAGGGGAAAGGCTGGATTTAGAAGCTCAAGAGGGAGTTGAAGGTTGGGACAGGACAGGGGGAGGAAGAGAAGATGGTGGAGGAGGAAGCTGCCATGGACAAGAACCAGGTACCAGGAGAAGCATCAAGTAACGGGGTCTAATAGTGGGGAATAAGTTAGTGTAGCTCTAGGTGCGCCCAGTCTAGGTATATGGCTTATAGTTAAAATGTCTGGATTGTGTGTCTTTTATACGGATTTATTAGGATTGTAAAATCCAGCATCAGCTACAGTTGTGGGGGAATGGACAGAATTTAAATAAGGCATAGGTACCTAAATATTAATTTCAAGGAAACATTTTGGGGCCATCTATAATGAGACAGATAATGATTTAGAAATGAGTTCTTTAACCATCCCTTTGTTCCTCTGTGTTTGTTTTGCTTGTTCCTCGAGCCCAACCTGGAGCCACCTCACACTGGCACAATCTTCAGATGCCAGGACTACATCCTGGTGCCTGAAGAACTGTACTCTCATAGGCAGCTCATAGGCGGGGCGGGGAGCAGGAGTTCTGCACAGGCGCACCAGCAAAGACAGAGCTGTGTGGTAGAAGAAGATGGTTAAAGTTTACTTTGGGGGTGGGGTGGCTATTAGAATGGACAAGAGATGTGCGTTACTTCACACACATCTCTCCCTGCACCACTGGGTCCTGTGGATGTGTCCTCCTGGGACGCTAACCTGGCTTGGTAAAGTAACCCTGGTAACATGGCCAAGCTGAAGCCTATGCTTGGAATGTGTGTAAGCAGATCAGAGTGGGAGGAGGGGTGGGGGGGCTCCCAGGAGAACCTGCTGACTGAGAGTCTGCTCTGGACAGATGAGTCAGCACAGTCTCACTCCAGCAAAGGCACTGGGCTTTGTTGGTGGCCTGCTGATGTACTCACTGGGGTCCGATGACCTCAGGGCTGAGGGAGAAGGCAGCAGGCCCCGAAGCCGAGCTCACGGATTACGAATCAAATACATTTGCTCCTGAGCACGGAAAAGAAACCCAGGCGTGCTCGCTTTTTAAAGATGTTTCCCAAATCAAGGCCTTCCACTAAAAAAAAAAAAAAAAAAAAAAAAAAACAGAAGTATATTTCAAACCAGCAATCAAAACAGATGTTCAAAGTATTGGCATCCCTGTGGGTGTAGACGCTTCCAAGAACATGGCTCTTAAGCAGGCCCATGCACACATGTGTTATGAGGCTGAGGTGGGCCCTGAGCCCAGGACTCCTGCGGAATGGCACTGGGGAGGAGCTGTGGAAGATCTGAGAGGGTCCTGCTTCTCTAGGAGACACTTGTTAAAGCTGGAGGATACACAGAAGGGGAAATGGGCCATTCAACCAGCAGCTTGGGACCCTTTTGCCTAAGAGTCAACTCTTAAGAATGTGCAAAGCAGGACTTGTGAACTCCCAGGGTTAGCTTTTGGTCCATCAGGCTGACCTCTGAGACAGTCAAGCCGGTGGTCTTATCTGTGCCCTGTTCTGACTAAAGGATCAGGTGCCATGGCACTCACAAGACTCCTCTGTGATGAGTTCTGCTGACCACACACCATGCTGTGCTGGGAATTCGGTGTCCAGCAAAAGGGCTGATCCAGAAATACAAAGTTCTTTCTCCTTGGGGAGTGTCTGGGGTCGAGGAGTGGGTTAGTGGGGCTGGCCCTCTCCCACAGAGAGGGTGAGGATTCAGAGTCCTCTCTCCAAACCCCCGAGCTTGTGCTTGCACAGGCAGGCTGCAAGGCTCTGGGAGAGAGGGGAATTCTTGTTCCAGGGGCCTGTAGACAATGCCTGGCCATTCTATGCCTCAGCCCTATATCCCTAACGTGGCCCAACAATCCTGAAAGGAGGCGGTAACTTGAAAATAAAGTCCTCAGTTTTGGGGGGGAAGCAAGATCTAGATCTCCACTCTGCCCTATGTATGTAGGGTCTGCAATTTAGGGATGGGGTTCCTCTCTCTGCCTCAAGATACCAAGGTGGCAGGGACAAGCCACAGAGGCTTTAGGACAGGGGAGAGTTGGCCTCCTACTACTGGACAGGACACTGGGTGGCAGAAAGTGACACAACCCCATGCCTGTGTGAGCCCAGAGAGTCGCAATGCAGACAGCCCCACCCTGGATCAGCTACACCACAGAAAACAAAGAAATGGGACTCTGCTGGAGTTGTTCAAGATTCCCACCCAGAGTCTTTGGATTAGAAAGGAACATGAGTTTGTATCGAGAGCCACGAGCACATGAAACAAACAGAAATGGGCTCAGGTCACTCTTCCCCTTAAAGACATCCTTTCCTTGTCACTAAGGCTCATGTGCGCCCCTTCCATGCCCAACCCTGGGTCTGCCAGCTGACCTGCTGTTCATGGAAGGTGGCATCTCCTATCACCTGTCCTTCCGAACCTCCCTGGGAAACACACGCCATTGTGGTTTCCATTCTGAGGGGCCTTACCAGAATAGCCATGAAAGACAGTTAACATTTATTCAGCTGCAATACCAATTAGGAGACATCACTACAAACACAACTTCTCAGAAACAAAACAGCAAATCAGAAACAAGAGAAAACAAGCGGTAGATACATTTCAAAAACTGGGTTGAGTTTTCTGTTTTGTTGATTTTCTTCTTGACTAGCACCATCTGGACACAAGAAAGTACGAACACAAATGTTTGGATAATCATAAAGATTTGCAAGGCACTTAATCCATCATTCTGGGTCGTCTTGTTGGTGTTTCGCTTTCCATGGTAATCCCACGTCACCCTCCCCTTTCTCACAGCCGCAAGGTAAGAGTCTCTTTGCTAGCGGTCCTATGTACAGAGTTCTTCAAGGTTCCTCAAAGTGCTTTCTCAGTCCCACGGGGCTTCCCATCATTCTCTCCTTCCACATGTTGGTGTCTGTACCTTCCTTTCCTACAGCAAACAAAGGAAACATCGCCTTTCGCTCCACGCTCACTCCAGACTTGCTACCAACCTTCATCCTCATCCTGTTGTCTTGAGTGTTGCCAGCACAGAGGGGCCTGGGAGGGCGGTGTCCTGCTGAAGTCCTGGGGAGAGAGGGACTGATGGCTTGGAGCCCATCGGTCCTTACCGGCGCCTGGAGGTGATGTCAAAGCAGGTGATCATCATGAGATGGGCCTTGCAGAAGTTGACACGGCTCTCTAGGCGCTCTGTCACTCCCTCCAGTGCCTCTAGGTACTCCAGGGAATCCAGCTGCAGGACCTGTTCCAAGTCAACTGAAAGAGAAAGGCACTCTTGGAGATGAGCGAGCTAGCTGTAAGAAGGGCTACCACCTCCCCCACCTCCCCTGGGCTAAGGTCGCCTGAGTTCATGAGTGCAACAGGAACATCCCCTCCTGTCTGCTCAGTATCTGCCAGGAAAGGGACTCCCATTGTGGTTTCTGGCTCCTAAGTATTCAGAGGCAATTCTAAGGAACAGGGAGGTGGCCCAGAACTGATGCTTACCCTAGCTGCCTCTAACACAGATTTTTTTGAGGTCCCTCAATTCCACCACTTTGTTAACCAAGGCAAGTCTAACTCTTGGATGTTTTGGCAGCAAGAGTCCCCTTTTCCAGAGTGATAAGTGACACGCACATCCCACCTTCCTAGAAAAAACAGGTTCCTGTTTCCCATTTCAGTGCCGTGCGTCGCTGCCCCTCAGGCTGGGAATCTTGACCTTGCCTTGTGTAACACAACTGTCCATGTACCTAAAGCTAGCTTTAGTCTCCCAGTCTTCCTGTCTCTTCTGCCTGAGAACAGAGATGCTCGGCAAAAACCATCACCTGACCCAGTCTCACCAGGCTCACTCGCTGGTCACTGGGGTACATATGGTGCTTAAAAATCATGTACCAACAATTAAGACAACCCTTCAGCTCAAAACACAAGTTGAGTCACATGGCCATGATGTCTTGCATTGGGTTCAAGCCTGTAACACCAAAAGTCCTAGTGCATTCCCTTCCTGAGGTCTCTTTGCCCCATAATGGCTTGGCAGAGCCTGGTCTCAGTTTCAGAGGTGTTATAAAGGTCTGACTGGAGAGTGCAGGATGGAATGGACAAGAGTTAATGGGCGTGGGCAGCTTAGCAGGGCCTCACACGGAATTCCCAGCCGGGCAAAACTACCTCAGCTGGCATTGTTTCCTAACAGCAACCCAAGAGGAGGAAGTGGAGGGGTCTTTCCCCCTTGAGTTGCCAACAAGAACAGAACATACATGAGACAGATGTGCAAAACCACACCTGATACAGAAACACAAGGGTCTGTCATAGAGGAGTACTTCAGAGAGTGTCCTTGTTCAAGGTTATATTGCTAATAAGGACTGTGGCTAGAAACTGACCCAGGGCCCCTCTACACCTCAGCTCAGTATATTGAAACCAGAGCCTCACACTACCATAAGTACACCAGACACTATCCCACTGTAGAGAGGCAAAAGGAGGAGAAAGTAAAACTGGAGGTGGGTCTCAGCACATCACCGTTATAGCATTGCCTGCTACCCATCGATCGGGAGAGTTATCACACAGTCTCCTTGATTTTCTTTCTCCGATTGCTGTTTTAAAATTATCTTTTAAAAAATCTTTATGTTTCCCTTTTGTGTAACCTTCTATCTGTTGTTTTTCTCAGCGTCAAAAAAATTACTGTACCAAGGCAGGAAGAGGGCAATCGCTCCCTCCAAGCATCTGAGGCACACGTGTATGCTGTGTAAGGTCATTCGCATCCCAGGGGAAATTGCTTAGTTTGGAAAACGATGGTGGTTTTCAAGCCTGTCTTGGGGCATAAGGTGTTCTTGAAAAATAAAATTCTAAAATGATGGCGGAAACGAGGGTGCTGCCTAAGGGACCAGGATGGACCCAGGGGTCCATGACAGAAGCTGGTGAGAGCAGGGGAGGAGAAGAGGCATTGGTTTGCTTATGCCTCAGTCAGACTTGGGGTCATGTCCTCATTCCTGTGTTGGCCTCATTCTTCTACCGGAGATGAAAATACAGTTGGTGGGGGAGTTTTGTGTCTTTGCCCAAATCTCCAACCAAGGAGCTAACCATGTACCATGCATGCAAACAGGCACTGAGGAAGTGTCTACTGCCAGGCTTAGTTGATCGAACTCTGGGATAACTGCATGTATTCCAAGATGCCAAACGCCTCCTCTGGGCCATGCAGTGTAAGCATTTGCCACAGCCTAGAACCACCTCATGGGACAGGCATGACCTCTTCTCTTTTGTAGCAAGACAACCAAGGCCAGTGATTCAAACACCTTACCCAAAGTCACACAGCCGGCATGTAGGGAAAGACAGTATTGAAATCATGTCTGTGGGACCTGTCTGTGGGACCTTGAGCAGAGCCATAGATGCAGCCCCAAATAGTAGGATTCTCTGCTCTCTGAGCTACCAAGAGATAGACCGTGTGAAGGTGGATTTATTACTCTTGGTAAGCCCGGTCAGGAGCTGGTAGACCCTAGCCCTAAGTCTTTCAGGATTCCTCAGTGTAATAGCTGGAGCAGAGTTAAGCCTTCATTTGAAGTAAATGGAATGGTTAGGAATGAATAAATTACGGACAATCAAATCTACCTCTCAAAAAGACCAGCACCATCGAAAATACTTACTTGGTGATTACTGTCACCTGGGCTCTTGGCTTAATGGAAATAACCCAAGAGCTGGTCACTGGACTTTCAGGGCTCCCAGGAGCAGTTTGTGGGTGGCGTATTCTAGTCTATGAAAAGAGCTACCGTCCTGGTTCATTTTAGGCTACATAAACCTCAGGAGTCTATGGCCTGGGGGTCTTCCGGTCAGTGATACTCTGCCAGGCGAAGGGAAGATAACACACCTTGCTTTCATGTGCTCACAACAGAGACCCTCAAGAGAGAGCATCTCGTACGGGGATTCTTACCACCCTTCTGTTGCCCTGGCCTGAGAGAAGGATCGCTACTCTGTAGGACATCTCTATCCCATGGGCCCCACGCCTCAGATACAGGCAGTCTCTGTGGCTGTCATCCTGGGTTAGGCTCCTAGACTGTGTTACTGGAGCCCATAGTGCTAGCAAGCATGGGCGTGTGCCGGTGGCCCTTACATTCACGAAGCCACTTGTTGGGGTCCAGCATCAGGTACTGTTTGGTCGCCTCCAGCTCCTTCATCAGCCACTCGTACTTGGCTCGGACCTCAGCGATTCTCTGCTGCCGATGTTCTAGGATTTTCAGCTTGGCATTGAAGCACATGACCTCCTGTGCACAGGGGAAGAGGTGGGCAGTGGAGAGAAGAAAAGCAGAGGCCTTCTGTTCTGACTCATCCCTGCAGCCACCTCCAGAGAGAAGGACTGTGAGAGGGGCAGGCGACAGGAGCCCAGCTTCCCAGAAGCATGATAGGGAGGATCCTGGTGACCTCAACAGACAGGACACCGAACTCCAGGGAGACTACTGCAGGCTATCCTAATCTAGAAGGCTCGTGGCTCCCCAAAATGTCAGTCTGTATTCCCGTGTGAAACCTCAGAACCGGGAGCCAGAAAGGTCCCTCAGCGTATCAGACTCCAGCTCACCAGCTTTTAAGGTGTTCCAGAAAACAAGCACGCAGGATCTACCAAAGTCTGTGGCTGGGTCCAGAGCCCTGCCACCACCCACTGCCTGTCCCAGAACCTGGGAAGGCCCTTTGGAAGTTCTATTCTTAGGGCGGGACCCGTGGGGAACTATGGCCCTCGGGGGAATGTGACCTCACCTTGCTGGTAGCTCCCCGACGTCGCTGTAGACGCTCAACGTCATCAATCTCATAGACTTTGATCTCAAATGGTTCCCCCAGGCTCCTCTGGGTGCTCCTCAAGGGGCCGTCCACCCAGCGGACCCCTGTGCTGCTGGCTGTTTTTCTCACAGGCGAGGGGGTATCAAGAGACAATGCTGGAATGAGCCTCCGTCTCTGGGAACCTAAGACAAAGGGAGGCCTCAGGTGATGCTGGAGAATTGAATGTAAGGGAGAGATGGCACAGGGTCCTAATGAACATCCCTCGTTAGCTGTGGTCATAGTGGACAGCTTCCCCGTCAGCCTTGGGGCTGGGTATGAGACCCTCCCGTTTCCCAACACCCCTTTATCCACCCATCATCTGCTTCATCCACGGAAGATGAGCACAGGCCTCCCTGGACTTTTGGAGCCACCACCCTCCAAGCACCTCTAAGTGAAGAGTGAGTAGGAAAGGCATGAGTCAGGATGGCACAACCCAGGGAGGCTGGTATTCCAATGAAGTTAGAGGTGGCCTTGCTAGGGAACAAGGTCCCAGTGTTCAGTACTGTAGCTGGAGGGCCACTGTAAACGATGAAGGTCCAAGAAGCCTTCTACAGCACCCTACCATTGTCATTCTCCTCTCTTTGTGTGTGAGTGTGTGAGTGGGGGGTGTGAATGGGACCTCCGGCCTCACACACAGCAGGAGAGTGCTCTGCTATCGTTAATGGAGCTTCTCTGTATAGAAAAGCCTAGCCCTGCCTGACATACGCAAGGCATCTCATTCAATCCCTGAAGAGATGAGACAGATACAAAGATGGCAGGCAGTCTTCCTGAGTTCTCAGTCTTTTCTTCCTCTCTCTCTCTCTGTGTGTGTGTGTGTGTATCTCTGTGCATGTGTGTCTGTGTGTATGTGTCTGTATGTGTCTCTGTGCGTGTTTGTGTCTCTGTGTGTGTGTCTGTCTGGTGTTCATGCATACATGGACAGGTATGTAGTGGCCAGAGATCATTTGTCAGGCATCATCCACCTTGATTTTTGAGGTAGGCTCTCTCATCGGCATGGAGCTTACTGAATAAATTGAGTGAGTCAGCCAACCAGGCCCATCTCCCACTTGCCTTGTGACCCCAGCTCTGAGATTACGAGGACCCAACCTTTTCTTACTTTCTCCCTTCCTCCTTCCTCCCTTCCTCCTTCCTTCCTTTTGTTTTTCCCTTAATGTGTGCTCTAGGGATTGAACTCAGGTCCTCATATGGCAAGCACTTTACTAAATAAGCTACCTCTCTAGTCCCAGTATTCCTTATTTCACGTGTGTATGTATGTATGTATGTATGTATGTATGTATGTATGTATGTATATAAATGTTTGGGTATATATGTATGTGTGTATGTATACATGTATATTTACACATGTGTGTATACATACATATAAAAACACATGTGCATACATATATACATATGTACATATATACATATATATAAACATATGTACACATATATACATATATATGTATGGTTTTTCTATGTTTTAAGGTTAAGAAAAAAACAGAAAACACAAATATATATGTGTATATATATATAAATAAACATACAGCATATATGCATATATATATGGTTTTTTCTATGTTTTAAGGTTATGGAAAGTCAGATAACAAATGATTTCCCCAGTGGTGTTGTAATGCTTTAGATCTTAAGTATTTGCGGAAGGCCATGTATAAATAACCATGAATTGGTTGCTGGCTTGTGGGTTTTCAAGGGTTGACAGAACCATTTTTAGAAGGTTGGTCCTAGGGGTAGGAAGTTATGTCACTGGGCAATGTACTCACTCTAAATGGCCAACAAATAGAGAGAGAATGCCTGGTCTCATTAGCCACCAGAGAAACACACACCAAAATGACATGGTATACTACTTTACCCTAGTCATGATGAGTGCTGGAGGGTGGTTGTGAGAGAGCTCAGAGGGTAAAGGTGCTCTCTGCGCAAACTCGGAACCTGAGTTCAGTTTCCAGAGAGAATCAGCTCCACACACTGTGACATAACCATGTATACATACATGCGCACATGCATACCAAGAATAATATATTTAAATTTCATTAGGTTAAAATTGTAGATTGTTGCTAGGAAACAGCTTGTGGTGAGGAGGAATATTAGCAGGGACCGTCACATATTGCCTATGGGAAGGTAAATTAATATAGGCATTATGAAGAACGGTGAGGATTATTAGTCTAAAAAGTCACACGTAGATCTGCCATGTGATCTAACCATCCACTTCCCACAGAGAGGGAAATATTTCACACAAGTGAAATAGACACTTGTGTCCATATTTATTGGAACACTCTTTGTAACAGTAAGACAGGGAGCTGCACCCAGGTCCTCTAGAAGAGCAATGCATGCTTTGAACTGCTGAGCCATCTCTGCGGCCCAAGAAACCATCTCGTCTGCAATGCTGAGAGGTCCGAGGACTGCAAAGGAAAGTATAAACTATTGTCTTTGACCTCAGAGACAAGGGGCCAGAGTTCTTCAACATGGACACAGAAGGCCAGGGTACGGGGCTGCCCCCTCATAGACTGTCTCTGTGCCTAGGGAGCTACTCTGTCACTTCCCTCTCAGGCCACACAGAGAACCATTTGGCAATGAGCGCTTTCTACAAGACACCCTCTGCACACTAAGGCCTCTATTTTGCACAGCCCTCATCCTTACCTTGTGTGATCGTGCACACATGCACTTAAGTTATGCTCTCAATGAGGAGTCCTCTCTATTCTCTCCCTACACACACACACACACACACACACACACACACACACACACACCCTTCGAAAAGCGCAGGCAGTGATCTATGAGACCAAGAAACAACAACCCCAGGGCAAAGCAAATGTCTGTCTCTTAGGGTCCAGCATCTTTAGCTGGGAACAGATCAGATAATGGGTTGTTCTTTAAAGCTCACTCAAGCCAGCTGACTCCCAGCAAGCTGTTCTATTACCCGGTGCCCCAGCTCCAGCCTCTGTGGACTGGGAGCCCTGAAACTGAACACCAGAAAAGCAGGAGGCACAGCTCTGATTGGTCCAGGGTGGAGTGAAGCAAGGGTGTCTAAGTGGACCTAAGGCAGCTCTTTTTGCAGGCAGTAGATGCCTTATGTCGCCCCTCTCCTTTTGATCCAGCTTTGATAAAGTTGCTGCATTCATTATTTCCCTTGACGGAAGCAACTTAACAAGGAGGAAATTGCTTTGGCTTCTGGTTCAGGGTATATAGTTGAGTCCATCATGGTGGAGAGGCACAGTGGTGGGCTGGCTTCGGTCTGTGGTGTCAGGAATATGAGGCAATTGATTCATCTCAATGACCAAGAAGCAGAAGGTGCTCTAGTAGAAATCAGGCCATCCCCTGGTCACCCATTTACTCCTAAAGATTCTCCTAAAACACTGTTACCAGCTGGGAACCAAGTCTTTAAATGTACAAGCCAGTTGGGGGAACATTTCCTATTTAAATGATAACATGGTCAGATCATAGAGAGAGTGAAGCCCTTCTCCTCACCTGCTGTGACAAGGCAGGAAATACCTCTTTAAAGGGGAAGTAGTAGAATGTGTGGGTAAGGGTGTCTCTCAGTGTCTGGGCAGAGCTAGGTTCCCTCAGACAGCCTTGGGCATTGTCAAGACTGTTTGGAGAGGAACAGAGGCAGAACTGAGGGGGATGATGCAGTAGTTATCTACTGCTGTGTAACAAATGAGCCCGACCTCAGCAGTTGAAACCCCTACCGTTTAACTCACAGATTCCTGTGAATCCCACACCTAGAGCATCAGTGGCTTCGGGACATTTCAGAGGCAGAGACCATGCCTTGCATCGTTCACAAGGGCAGTGGAAGCAAGCCCTTGCTATCCATGCCACTGTGGGAGAAGCCTGGGCTCAGGGTCTGGGTTGGGACACATACACATAAGATTTCTGGGAGTTTCCTCTTAGTTTACCGTCTCTACCTCAGAGAGAGTATTTGCAGCTTTTGCTGAACTCAATTTCTTCCTGATGACTTCCTTCCAGGCTACTGGTGAGATCTAGAATAGTGTCAGCTACTGAAAGTCATGGGAAGTAGAAAATCTCAGCTAAGTAGAAGTCGTGCAGTGCCCCACTGCAGGCTGCCCCTACATCAGCCAGCACACGGTCAAGACGTTTGGTGTGTAAAAACAATACTCAGGTTGACAACTGTCTACCAAGTTTATGTCGTGAATGGGGCAAGCTTGGTTTAAGAAATTTATCTCTTGTACCTATTTGGTTTGGTATGTTTGCATGTATGTGAATGTAAGCATGTGCATGTTTGTGTGGGGGGGTATGCATGTGTTTGTGCACCTGTTCATGCATGCACAAGGAGGCCAGAGGACTCTTCAGGTACCACCCACCCTGTGTTTTTTTGAGACAGGATCTCTCATTGGTTTGGAACTCACCAAGTAGGCTGGATTGACTAGCCAGGAAGTCTCAAGTATTTGTCCTACCAACCCCCTAGCACAGGGCTTACATTTTTGTTGTTTTAAAAGGTGGATTCTTGGGGGCTGGAGAGATGGCTCAGTGGTTAAGAGCACCAACTGCTCTTCCAGAGGTCCTGAGTTCAAATCCCAGCAACCACATGGTGGCTCACAACCATCTGTAAAGAGATCCGATGCCCTCTTCTGGTGTGTCTGAAGACAGCTACAGTGTACTTATATATAATAAATAAATAAAAAGGTGGATTCTTGGGGTGCTCACACTCGAACAGCAAGCACTTTACTGAGCTATTCCCACAACCCCCTGTGTCCCATAACTCTCAGGAAACTTTTACCAGACCCACTCACTAAATACTGCTGTGCTGAGCTGCCAGAAGCCTACATTGAGAGAAGTCTCTGGACCATTGGCAACTGTCTTACTGTGTCATCTGCTGTGCTGATGCCCCGGTGAGGATTCTGACATTGGGACAGAAAGTGGCCTTGACTAGTCAGAAGATGCTACAGTCAGGAAACTCTTGGGGAATACACTTCTGTCTCTATCCAAATTCCTGCCCCACAGGTCCCCTTGGGCACTTGCTATCTCTGTCTTTGTCCTGTTTTTGTTTTTTATTTTATTGTCAACTTGATATAAACAAGAGTCACCTGGGATAAGGAAATCTCAATTAAAGATCCCTAATCTGATGGGCCTGTAGCCATGTCTGGAGGGGGGGGGCATTGTCTTGCTTGTTGATTGATGTGGGAGGGCTCCGCCCACTGTGGGCGGCACCATTCCTTGCACAGGTGGTCCTGGGCTGGATAAGAAAGCTGGCTGAGCAGGAGCCATTAAGCTTTCCTCCATGGTTCCTGACTCCAGGCTCCTGCTTGGAATTCCTACCTGACTTTCTTCAAAGATGGACCGTGATATGGAGGCATAAGCTGAAGCCGAGATAAACCCTCCCTTCCTCAACTTGCTTTTGGTCATGATGTTTATCACAGCCACAGAAAACAAACTAGAACAGCCCTGGCTTGGGGTACAGACCCTAGGACTGCAGTGAGTGGAGAGTATGAAGTATAGACACAGGGAAAGAGCCACAACATGTAGGAAATGATGACACAAGTCAGCGGGAAGTTCCTGCTCACCTCCATGAAGCCTGAGCCAAGGCCTCCTAGATGACTGAGGCTTGCAACTGGGTAGTCTGTTATAATGGTCTGACCAAACTTTTCAATCCTTTAGATTGGTGGTTCTCAACCTATGGGGTGGGACCTCTTTGAGGGTCAAAGGACTGGGGTCCTCTAAGATTGTCTGAAAACACAGACATTTATATCACAGTTCACAACACTAGCAAAATTACAATTTATGAAATAGCAACAAAAAGAAATTTTTGGTTGGAGGTCACCACACCATGAGGACCTGTATTAAAGGCATCAGGAAGATTGAGAGCCACTGCTCTAGATGGAGAGGCAGAGCTTTGCTAGGGCTCACCCAGTTTCCTGGCACAGACTGGCCCACTTCATATCCTCTGTGGCTCTCACTCTGTCCTCAAGACCTGGGCATCGTCTGCTCTGTCAACTCTAGGGACCTATTCTAAGAAGCTTCCTTTGTCTTAGGGCCAGTCGCTTTTCTGTTTTCTCTTGACCATATGTTTAAGAAGATTCCCTCACCCTGGTCCTTCTCTTCTATGGGTAAGTTCATTCACCATGGCTTTTCTCTTCTGTGACCAGGTCCTCTCACCCTGTCCCTTTTTCTCTCCTGTGTCTAGGTGGAGTCTCTTAGAAGCACTCTGGAAACCTTCTGCTCCCTTTCTCCATTTCCAAGAAACAGCCACTGTGATTCTTGATCTCATTACAACAAAATCAGGCCACACCCCCCTGAGAACCAGATAATCATCAGAGACTGCCTGGGGCACTCCCAGTTCATCCAGGGTTCTTAGTCACAGACACATGTGCAGTGCTGGGAAATGGGGTGCAATTCCCATTTTGCATATTCCCATAGGTGCTGGCCTATCATACGCCAATGTCTACTCAATATTAAGAGAGGGAAAGACATGTGTTTGGTACAAAACAAAAACAGCCAACCAACTGACAGACAGACAACCAAAACCCAGCAGACCAGACTACCTTAATATTTACAACACTTACCACCAATAGGAAAACACATGTTAAAGCTCTAGAAAAGAAACAGGAGCCACATTTTAGGGCTATACTGCCAGCCACCAACGACCAATCAAGGAATCAAACAGTGGCACCTAACAGCACCCTGCACCTTCTCTGTTGGATACAAAGCAGGTCTTGCAGAAGTTCATGGCTAGGCTGGCCCTGACATGGACCAATGTGCTTAGAACCAATGTGTTTCCCCTGGGTCACTTCTCTTCGGGAAGCCTCTCCCTCAGGCCCAAGTTTTCCAGATGCTGGTAGCAGGTGGCCAAGCCCCCTGCAGTGGGAATGAGCTACCTTACAAGGGAGGTCCCTGTCAATTCTCAGCCTCCCCCTTCAAACCAAGGGAAGGCAAGAAAGGGCAAGAGGGTAACCCCTGGTGCAATGCAAGGGATCAGATAACGAGATAAAAAGGACCCAGAGAGTGAAGTGTAATTCAGAGGGATGTGGCAGGGTTAAAGGTGGGGGCTTGGCTGGTGTGGTGACGATTTATATTCTGTTAGCAACCGTGATGCCTACGGGCTGGGCAGACACTACTCCCCACCTGATGTAGTTATCATCACTCTAACTCAGAGCTGTAGGCTACACAGTTTTGTGTTGCCAACCACAGAGGGCTGGCTAGGAACTGTGAAGAATCAATGATAATCTACTCACCAGAAGTTCCTCTTGAGAGTCTCCATGGCTGACTACTCTATAGCAGGGGCTCCTGGTATAGCCCGACAGAGCTTTACAGCATGCATCTGTGTGTTCTTACTACCTCTCACACATGCTCAAAGGATAACATCACTTGGCTTTACATTTTCTAGGCTCTCGCTGTGCTTGTGAAGAACATTCCCTTTGAATGAACCCCAGTATGAACGAACCCCACTTTGAATGAACCTCACTATGTTGCAGA
>NC_046163.1:56819285-56964285 GCF_011064425.1 Rattus rattus | reverse complement strand
TGTCGCTCAGCAGGACTGGGGTGGGGAGGTAGCTGGGTTACTTTCCAGGGCACCCTAGACCCGGAAACAAGAGTCCTTCTTGGAAAAAGAACAGAATGGGAAAGGTACTGCCTGCAGGGTACGAAAGACAGAGAGAAGGAGAAGAAAACCTCTTTAGTAAAGGGTGAATTTTTTGTTTGTATGCATGTGTGTGCATGTGTGTGCATGTGTGTGTACATGTATGTGCATGTTTGTGCGTGTGTGTGTGTCTGTGCACATGCATACATATGTGTGAGGAGGGTAGTGGACCACCTAGGATGTCATTCTCAGGAATGCTAACCACTTTCTTTGAGGCAGGATCCCTCGTCGGCCTGCAGCTCCCAGTTAGGATATCTGGCTGGCCAGTGAACCGCAGGGACTCTCTTGTCTCTACCTTCTCAAGGCTGAAATCAAAAGTACACGCCACCAGGACTGGCATTTCATAGGAGCTCTGGAGATCGAACACGGGTCCTTGTACCTCTTGTTAGTAAACCAAGTACTTTACCAACAGAGGATTGCCGGGAAACGCCATAGGGAGCTCACCCGAGCATGAGTGTATGCACACGCATTCCCGTTTGTCTCGTTTTGTTTCTAAAACAGGGGCTCCTATGTAACCCAGACTACTGGACCCCAACTCAAATTCCTCCTGCCTCTGCCCCATGTGAAGATGACAGACAAGTGCCACCGTGCTTAGCCCCCACCCCCACTTTTCATATTCATCTTTCCCTCGAACAAATTAAGACTTCATAGGCATAGTAGCTTTTCCCCACACCGGACTTCTAGAGAGAGAGAAAAAAACCCCTCTGATTTGAGAAATGAATTGTTAGTGCCAGAGAGGGCAGGGGCCTGCCTTTGTGTCAAGGCTATTGATTTCGGCCTGAAATTCTGAATGCAAAGTAATGAAATAAAGGGGCTCGGGAAGCGATAAGTGATGCGGAGTAAAAAGTGGACTTAATGATGTCCGTGGCTTGAAAAGAGAACATTCTGGCAGCGAAATCAGTGCACAGAAACGAAACACTCGACAGCACAGATAATAACGTCTGAAACGAGTCCCGCTGACTAACGCAAGGAGGATGCTGACCGCACAGAGGGAACAATGCAGGTAAATTGTTCTCCTCAAATTTATGCATGGCGGAGAGTCTGAAGTACGATTTCTATGGTGATACTTGGGGGAAATTACAGCGCTCTAATGCAGGTACGACGTTTCCTTTTGTAAAGGCACTGCTTCCTCCTCTAACCCTTTCAAAATAATTTCCCTGCCTGCTCTCTTTCCCCTTGCCCCATATTTAGTAATTTCACCCCACTCCTCCCAACTTCTCTTTCCCTCTATGCTTTGCCAAGAGCCATTGGTAGGCATGAAATGCCAGCTTAGGACCAGTTAGATGCTGCTCACTAGAAGGGACCAAGAATTTGGGATGGAGATTTGTGGGCAGGGCAGAGGACAGCCACAATTTCCTGGGGCTCTTGTCTGAAAAGCTGGGGGTTATTTGGGTTCCCATCTCACTGTGGTTCTGAGCCAATCCTCTTCGCCATTCCCCAAGGCAGTGTCAGAGCGTGACTGGGACTGCAGAAGTCTCTCATCCGCACCTCAAACAGAATTGGCTGAGAAAGCCCATCAAGACAGGGAATCGTGTGAGGAAGAAGGAATGACCGGAGTGAAGCCAACACAGACCTCTGAGAGTTAATTTTTGACTGATTAAGTGACAGAACCCTTTTAAAAGCATTCGTTTCATTTATTTATGGGGTGGGAGGTTGCCACAGCCTCTGGGGGAGGTCAGAGGACAGTTCGAGGGGAGAAGGCTCTCTCCCTCCACCGTGAGACTGAACTCTTCCCTAGCCTGACAGCGGCGCCCTTACCCACTGAGCCATCTCACCAGTCCCTGACAGTGAATTTTTTGTCTCTTCTGTTTTTATTTCCTTACCGATCCCCCAAAATAATGCATGTAGACCAAAGTGTGGGCAGGTAAGCCATGGTTCTGAAGCCTTCACCTCACCTACTCCCCACTTACAGTTAACACCAGGACACTGAGGAATACAGTTTGGTGCCACCGAATAGAAATCTCAACCAAAATAAGTGCACGGATGAGAGTCCCAGACACAGGCAGGCTCCTGCGAACAAAGACAGGGTAGGCTGGCAGCTAAGCAAAGATTCATAAAGTTCCCCCATCCTTTAACAGTGAAATTCCCTATAATCCTTCCCTGCTGTGTTGGTTTTCCAGGGTTGCTCTAGCAAATGACCACAAAAGCCTGTTTAGTTACTGAGCAAAACCGCATACTCTCTCACTGTTAGAGGCCAGAAGTGTGAAATCAAGGTCGTAAGAAAGACGGTTACTCCCGGAGGCTCCGAGGGAGAATCCATCTCCTGCCTCCTTTCTAGCGTCTACGAGCCCCCAACAATCCTAGGCTTAAAGACGTATCACTTCCACTTCGCACAGCCTTTTCTGTATTTCTGTATCTTCTGCTTTCGTGTCTTTCATGAGGGCACTCATCCTGGGGTCCTTTCAAGAACATTCGCTCATTTAAACCTTGTAGAGACTTCCTGTGAGGTAATCTTGCAAGAAGGCAAATTCCCACACAGACACAGACCGAGTAATGTATGAACTACTTCCTTTTGTGATGAATCCAGAAACAAATTAAGGAAGCTTCTCTACTCCAGGGAAAATACAAAATCAGATTCATCAAAGCCGGTAGGAAAATTCCCAGCATTCACCTGCTACACTCCACCCTCTGGGGAAGAGCCGCAGTGTGCATCATCCCATGGGTTAGCTTTCTAGGGAGATGTCTGGGGAGCCGGTTTCTGCCCTCCTGCCTCCGGGTGCTGGCAGGACCCACTATGCTCTGGGAATCTGGAGACCACTGATGACAAGAGAGAGCTACACTGTGGAGAAGCTCAAGAAAACCAGCAGTTAAGCTCACCAGAGAGAGCAACCAGAGCAGAGACCCTAGTGAGCAACTTAAATTGGAGATGTGTAAACGGAAGTCCAGAGAAGACAGACCTCCAGAAGAGGCACCAGAAGTCCCCAGGAATTGTGGATAAGCTGGCTGGTAAAAATTTTCCTGTGTGAAACTAGACTATAGAAACTAGGAATGGTGGCTAATTTTACAGGAATTCAACACACACATACACACACACACACACACACACACACACACACACACACACACACCCCACATACATATATCACACCACACACAGAGAGAAACATACATACACATGGAAATAAAGTCCTATCAAATGATCCAAATATATCTCTGGAAACTAGGTCTAAAACAATGGAGATGTATTAATTACCTAACAAGAAATTAAAAGAACAACCATCGCAAAGACACCAACATGCTTGAAAAAAAAAAAAAAGACACGTGAACAAAGTAAAATTATCAACAAAGAGAGACCATTTTGAAAATAATCAAATAAAGACTTTGGGTTGAAGAATATAATAACAAACTAATCCATCAACTCCATAGACTCAGCAGTAGACCTGACCTTGACCAAGCAGAAGCATGAATCAGCAATCTCAAAGATAGAACGTGGAAAATTATCTAATCTGGGAAGCACTGCGGGACACTGTCAACTGTCACAGCACACACACATCTGAGAGTCCCCACGGAGTCAGTGATGTCCAAACAGCTATGAACACAGCCCAACAGAAAATCATAATCTTACTTAAAACTTCATGCAATATTGTTTTCTTGGGATTATTTGTGTAAGGCAATTACACAACTCTTGACCACGAACTTTGTAAGTGATAATGCTTTGTGATCTCAAAGGGTTGGGCAAGCAGTAGACAGAGAAAAACAGGCAGAAATTTCTTAGAAGGAATAATGTTAGCCAGCTCCTCAAATCAGAGGAAGGAGATGGACATCCAGAGACAAGAAAGATAACCTCAAAGAAGTGCGCACCAAGATGCAATATGATCACCGAAAGACAAAGGGAATTTTGAAAGCAGGAAGAAAAAGCCAGCGTTTCCCATCCAAGAGAGCCATTGCCAGGGGACTTTCAGCAGGCACCTTGCACGCCAGCAGGGAGTAAGACAGTAGCTTCTGATCAAAGTGCTGGAAAAGAGATAACTGCCAACCAAGAACAGGAGAATTTTCCCAAAGAAACAAAGGCAGTTCATCGACACTAGCTCAGGCGAAAGGCAACAACACGGAAGCAATTCCAGGTCAGCCACGCTTGAACAGTAGCGTGGGTCATTGTAAGTCTAGTACAAATATGTTTAAAGATATTTTAGTAAATATGAACCTCCCAACAAAGAAAAGACTGGGACCAGATGGCTTCGGTGGAGACTTCTTGCAGAACTTTACAAAAGAATTAGTGCCAGTCTTTCTCAAACTCTCCCCTACACAAATAACAGCGGAACACTTCCATTCCTTTGTGTCTAGCATTACCCTGATAACAAAGCCAGACAAACAGAACCCAAGAAAGGAAAAGAAAATACAGACCAATGACCCTAATAAATATATATGCTAATATTCCTCACTTAAAGAACCGAAAATGGAATTCAACGGCACATTGAAAAGACCACATAACATGACCAAGTAGGATTTAGCCAAGGTTCAATATACAAAAGAAATCAATGCAATAGACCATATTATCAGAGTGAAAAATAAAAACCACACGATCGGTTCAACATACACAGACAAGTATTTGACTGAATTCAATAACCATTCATGAAAGTGATACGACTACACTACATGAAAGTGTAAGAACTAGGGAAAGTTATTTTAACATCACAGAAGCCACAGATGAAAACATATATCCTTGCATCTATATATGCATATATTAATTGAGTTCTATGATTTGTGGGTTTGTTTTCAACTTGACATGCCCTTTGAATAAACTAATATTCTAATGCTGTCAAACTCATCATCCTTACAGGTCATAGTTCACGTGTTCTGTGTCTTCTGAATGTGGCCATAAAAATTATCCTCCCACATTTGTTTTCCTGAACTGTTTATAATCTGTTTTTCACACGTAAGTGTGCAATCTAACTGCAATTAGCTTCCTGTGTTTATTTTAGGTGGTGACCTGGTTCATTCACTACTGCCCTTCAGTATGACTCCCCTTTTGTCTCTGCACTATTTATATGCCTTCCTTCTCTTGGATGTCCACAGTGCCCATCTGTGCTAAGCCAACCCTCCTTCCACGGGGTCTGACTCCAGCCAGTCTGTGACAATATCACAGCGTTGAAAACTGCTCATAGCTTCGTGTCACCCTCTCTACTTGTTGTATAAATTTAACTGTATGTAATTCCCTTCCCAAAATCCAATTCTGATTCTCATCAGAATTGTACTGAATCTTTAGATTATTTTCCCAACTTTTTAAAACAGTTTTTTGTGTCTTTTAAAAGTCTTTTGTAATTTTTCTCCATCAGGTTTTTACTTATCTTTGGTTGGATTCATCCTGGAAATCATTCCTCTTTTAAATTGTTGATGACATAAAAATTACACACACACACACACACACACACACACACACACACACACACACAAGAACAAAATCTGGAACCAATTGGCATGAGGCCCAAACCAAAAGTTTCCATTTTCTCTGAGTGGGTTAACAATAATGGATCACGGTCAACTTCGGTTCTCCACTTCCCCTCAAGAAAACAAAGATATAGTAAAATGTGACAGAATCTGTCACTGTCACTGTTTAGTTGCAAATCACAGGTATCTTTAAAAAACAAAAGTCACTACCATGCCCACCCCTTCATTCAATCCCTTAATTTACCAACACAGTCACTTAAAGGATGCCAGTCATGATGGGAGAAAGGAAAAGAAAAAGCTACAAGAGTAAGTATTATTACTAAACTGTGGTCAGCAGCTTCAAATTCTGTGGAGACAGACGTCACACTATTAATGCTGGGCGCTGCTGTTTTATAATCAAGTCAATCATGGAATACATTTTCAAGAAAGAAATAATACACTATTGTGTCTTGCAAAGTTTGGCCCCAAATCTCCATCACGCATGTGTTTGTCTTTAGAAGACTAAATCTGCCTTCACAATTCTTTAATCAGTTGGCATACAAACACAGACCCACCATCTGTGAGTTTCGTCATCTAACTATTGGAGAATGGGGATGGGGGTGGGGACACAGGCAAGAAGTGGGGCAAGCATGAATGCAATTCAGACAGACAGACAGACTGGTCACAGATGACCTCACAGTGAGCTCACTCATTCAGCCATCTTGACATCTGTTGGGTACATGTTTTTTGCTTTCGTCCCCAAATGATTCTGGGAGAATGCACCAAGGCTGGATGGCTGATACTTAGTTCTCAGAGAATAGTCTATGAGAATTATTATTCTTTAAAAGAAAAAAAAAAAAGGTGGGATGTCTCCCAAGAGGCCTAATGATTTGTTTTGAGCTTCCGGACCAATTGACCCAAGTTTCTGGGAGCGGGATACAAGTGAAATCAGTTGCCTTTCATCTTCCTATCTCCACACCTGATTTATCTAATTAGCCAGAGTTTGTTTCTGTTGTGATAGACACCATGGCCAAAAGCAACTTGGAGAAGGACAGCATTGGTCAAGGTAGAGTCTGGTCTGTCATTTGGGAAGCCAAGGCTGGAACTTAAGCAGAGAACACAGAACGTTGCTGACTGGCTTTCTGCTATGCCTGCTCAGCTCCTTTCTCATCTGACCAGGAATGGCACCACCCACAGTGGGCTGGGCTCTCCACATCGATTAGCAATCAAGAGAATGCTCCAACAGGTTCGTTTAACAAAGCCAATTTTTCAACCGAGGTCTCCTCTTCCCACATGTGTCAAGTTGACAACCAAGATCAGCCCTCAGAGCAACCGAACGATGCTTGAGATGCCTCCACACACTTCCCTGGAGAGTTTGGGATATATTCCTGAGAGACATATATCTGAATTGTTGATATATAGCAAGGTTCATGACATATAGCCAAGTATGTGTGTCTCACTAAACTTTATCAGCTCATCCGCTGTGCTGACATCATGATCGTAGAGGGAAGGGGATGTGTTACAATGCAAACCCCAGACACAGATACAGCACCCATGATGCAGCATGGCTTCCGTTACCAGGCCCACTGCTCCACCTCACCCCCAGCAAGGGGCAAGCAGTGGGTGTGAGCTCTGAGTGAAGAAGTACAGTAATGACCAGTTTAGAAAACGCAGTATGTGCTGAGTATACCTGTAGTCCTTACATCCACACTGATGGGGATCCCATCCCCCCATGAGCACATCTCCTGCCATTCCAAAGTTCTAAAAGCAAGTCTGACAGAACCGTAAAGGTCCCTTGTCCCCACCTGTAGTCTACCGTGATCCACCGAATACCAGTAATACAATGGCAGTGAGAGCAAAACCACCCAAAAGGGGGCTGGAGAGCTGGCCCAGCAGGAAAGAGCACTGGCTGCTCTTGCAGAAGACCAGGGTTTGATTTCTAGCACCCACATGATGGCTCACAACTCCAGTTCCAACATCCTTATCTGACCTTCTCAGGTACTGCAGGCATGGGGCAAACAGGCTTTCATACAGTCAAAACATCTGACACACAATGAAGTGGAAGAAAGTTTTAAAGAACTCCCCCAAAATAATAGTAACAAGATCAATGAATATTTAAGCATTATTACTATGCACCACATAAGGTTTTAAGAGCACATGAGTGCGCACACATGCACACACACACACTCACACACACTCACTCACACACACTCACACACACTCACACACACACTCACACACTCACACACACACTCACATTCACACGCACACTCTTTCGGCAGTCCTTCACATTCTGCCTCTCAGTCGGGATGAGGATGATAAAATAAGGTGATCCCCACCAAGTCACTTGCAGTAGTGCCCTCAGGGGACTCAGAGTTAAGTGGTCCAGCAGACCATTAGATGTCCTTTTCCCTTTAAGAGACATGTGACTTGCACCATCACCCCTTAGGCAGTGTAAGTAATGCCAAAATAATAAAAGAGAAAGAATCATAATTATTCCATGATCCCATAGATACCAAATTCCATGTAGATTCTCAAGCCCCCTATATAAAATGTTCTCACATGACCCACACACATGTGCTCATATCCTTTAAACCCTCTCCGGATTACTTATAATACCTAATATAATGTAAGCTCTATGTGGATAGTTCTCTGGGGACTACTGCTCACTACATATGTAATTACTTTTTCAAGTATTTTCCTCTGGTGGTCTCCTGAACTCATGAGTGTGGAAGCCACAGGTAAGGAAGGCCAACTACACATGGAGAATAAAGAGAATGTTCCCCTAACTAAACCCTGAATGTTGGTGCGTGTGTGTGTGTGCATGCGTGCGTGCATGTGTCTGTGTGTGTGTGTGTGTGTGTGTGTGTGTGTGTGTGCGCGCGCGCGCACTGTATCATCCCGTGAAATGCCTTTCATCCTTTTAAACATTGTGTTCTACTGCCAGAGACAGACTCCTGGGAGATCCCCCCAGGAAGCCAGCCTCCCCCCACCCCATCCCCACTGGAGTCTCTACCTGGAAAAGAAATTAAAAAGTAAATCCCAGGCAGATGTCTAGAAGACCTTCCCTACGTCATTCTCTGTCTCTCAGGAGCTAACTAGCACATTAAACAAGTAGCTGTCACCTGGGAAATTGAATCGCGTACAGAGCTCTGCTCCATGCTATCACCTCAGCCGTCCCTGGTTTTTCTTCAGTCAGCCGGACACTTGATTTGATTGGTGGCTGCCCCTCTGCTCCTTCCAATAGGGACTCAGGTGTACATACTACATACGAGGAAAATGAGACTCTCTGAAGACAAGTGCACGAGCACACCCAATCTGCCTGTCAGCTCAGGAATCAGTACTAACACCCGGGCCCACCTGCAGTAGCTCACGCCCCAGTGCAGACAGGATATTTCAAACGTGTTCCCAGCACTTTCCATTAATTAGAGGAGCATAGGAAACTCTACTCTGGCGAGAGGTGCCATTGATGTCAGATCCAGAGTGCAGACCTTAGACTTTGTGTGTCAAGAACCCCTCTCCCCCCACTCCAAAAAATGTCAAGAGTGGACATCTCCAACCACCTCCATTGGCCAGGCAGTCATCAGCACACATCAGTGAAGAACTATGTTCACTGTTCTGTGCTGGGGCTGTGCACAAACGGAGGGTAAGAGTCCAGGCTACACACTCATCCCACACAGACGCGATACAGGGGAAATGATAAAACCCAGACACTTGCGTGACATTTCCATTCAGCAAAAGAAACCCAGTGTGTGTGAAGAGCCTCCCTCGTCCTGCCACTCAAAGGAAGGGAATTCCAGCCATGAGTGAGAGCGGAGCACAGCCTCACGATGAAAAACTCAGAATGGCCAGTATTACCAACACATATGGACTAAGCAGGCTGTTTCGATATATTTCGGGATAGACAGACAGACAGACATTCAGACTACAAATTGCACACACACACAAAAAGAAGTCATGAATTTGAATGACAGCAAAGTTGGTGTGCATGGGGGGAGCTGGAGGAAGAAAGGGGAAAGGGAAATAATAAATTATGACCTCAGAAAAATAAAAATTATTTTTTATAAATGCCTACTGCTTGGAAAGCATCACAGGGGAATGGGGTATTTCCTCCAGTCCCTAGAGAGTACCTAATAGTATCCTTTTCTCTCTGGAATAACGGAGAGGTGAGGAAACTTATGCTGGGGCACACAGGAAGTGACCACAAAAGCTAATGACGCCCCAGCTCCTGCCCTGGGCATCATCACCTCTGAGATGCACTAGCCCAGATCCCATTCTGCTCTTTTTCAAGATCAAGTCCTCTCTGTTCTGCAGGCTGAGCTCTTAAGGCCTTGCATGGGGAGCATTGAAGGGGGAGAGGGCAGAGTCCAGGGGGAGGATCTGCTGTCTCATAAGGAACCTCACCAAGAATGTACCCTATTTCTCACCTCACCAACCTCCTACCCCAACACACTGTGCCTCAGCTCTGCCAACCATCCCGGACACCCAACAGGGAAGCCTCTCTGAATTATCTGGCCTTGTTGTAACTCAAAGGACGAATGTTTCTCAGTGCAATGGGAAACTTAGTGACATGTTCCCAGGGATAAGAGGTAGGGAGCCCCCCTCCCCAGCCCCTGCCCTTGCTGACCACTTACAACCAGACCCATCCCCCATTTTTACCATTCAAACATGTTCAATTTCTTTGGCTTCTTGACTGCTACTGACCTGACCAGGGTATTGACATTCACAGGAACAGACCCCAGCAACCCTGCCAGTAACTAAGACCTGTGCGTCCTGGTGATGGGGCACTGGCCCTCACTGTCTGCAGGGAAATGAAGGAGGGAGGCCACGGGTGCCAGAGAGAGGACTTTTGAAGTTGTGCGTCAACTGTACACCCATCAGATGGGCAGTGACACAAGCAGACAGGCAAACAGCAGAAGTGAGCTGAGGGGCTCAGAAGTTACTCTCCAGCATGTACAAATCCAGATTTTAAAAAACACAAAAAACAAAACAGGAAACGATCTTAAGAAATTATCCTCTCCAACATATCGTCTTTCAGTGGCAAGCAGAACGTGGCTCAGGGCAACTACAGGATGTCAGTGCCCCATACAGTTATTCTGGCTCAGCCTGAGGTCTCGTGACCCACTACAGATTCAGTCACTTCACGGGTTGCCCTCGTCCTCAGGCTGAGCCGGTTCTGCACCCAGGGGCCGTCACAGCAACGTGATGGGCGCTTACCTGTTGCATAACATGCAGGGCACCTGTGATTCCCAGGTGTCCTGGCTTTGCTTTCCTGCCAGCTGGCTAAGCAGGGTGCCAAATGGGAAAGCGGGTTCACACAGAGGGAAACAGGAGCACAGACAGGTTAGGTAACCTCCCAGACTCAGGGTGAGTCAGCAGCCGGCACCCTTGGCCTGTGCAGTATGGCCGCTTGTCATCGCCCCCACCCACGGGCCCTGCCTGCTCTGATCTCATGCTGTCCCTCATGGCCTGCTCCTGGAGTTGCCGTGCCACTGTTACCCTTGGCACATACCAGCGTATTGTTACCTACGGCCCCAGGTCAGATGCCATGAGAAGACACTTGGAACAAGACACCACGGTGCCAGAGAGAGCAGGTGGAATCTGGCGGGCTGCCCGCTGCTAATCGCATCAGACAGACTTTCACTGTAACTTCTCCCCATTTTACGGCTGGCTCCCGTTTGTTTGCTGCCTCTTTTCTCTGGGATGGTGGAGAAAGAGCTTTGATCCTGATCCAAAGCCAACACCAGGGTTTGCCCATGGGGGAGCACAGGAAGCTGGCTGAGCAATTCAGGTTAGGACGGAGCCCCAGCTTCAGCTCTCAAAATGCCCAGAGACTCCCCCCACCGGTACAGACGTTGTTGGTCTTGGAAGCTATGCTTCACCAGAATGGGGAGCTGAGTGTGTTGTTGATTTCTCATACATGGTCGTGCCTCCAGGGGTGGAAGACAGTAGTTCCTTAGAGTCAGGCTCTGTGACTGCATGTGTGTGTGTGTATATATATATATATATATATATATATGCGCATGCATGCTAGGACTTTGTACATGGGTGTTCAATAAACCCCAAGGCTCATGGTCCTGGTGGGAAATGACCAGGGACCAGGGGAAGGAGGTGGCAGATGAGGAATAGTCTAGAACAGTGTGCCCTGTCAATCTCCCATCGTGACTCACTTCCAGAGACACCCAATTCTGCTCTCAGCTTCTGCCAACCTCCACTCACATACTTCCAGGCACCAGGAAGCTCATTTCTCACACACTTGGACGATGTGCCCACAGAGAGACTCAAAAAGAACAAGAATTCCAGAGACAGTGAAGGGGAGCTGTGCAGGTCTCTCCCCGCCCTCTGAAAGGTGTCCTGAGATAGTGCCCCATGTGCTTCCTGGAGATGGGGGTAGAATCTGTCACTCCCATCCAGGTGCTATCAAGAGCCAATCACGTTCCCCAAGGTGCAGAAAGTGAGAGAGGCTGACGTCAGCACCACAGCCCATGATAACGCAACCTGGATTCGGTTTCCTCGGCTGGACTGGTGGGAGGTGAAGTTCCCTTCAGACTGTAACATTCCGTGTCTGCCTCCAAGTGTCCTGAGAGGGTGCATACGTCAGCTTCATGCCTGCTTGCTAGGGCTGTATATCTGGGAAGAGGCATTTCCAGTCCTGCAGGCTGTCTAGAACAGTGGGACAGGTAGGAGAGGGTGCCAGGTAGTAGGACATCGAGGGTTGAAAGAAGTAAAATCTCCCCTTCGTGTGGCTCGAAGTGACTCTGAAGGGAGGACTGTGACCGTTCACCCACTCAGAGTTTCATGAACAAAGGGGCAGTGTGAGATCTCTGTGGCTAACAACTTCTCTTCTATCTTAATTCAAGCTTTTTTTTTCATACAATATATTTTGATCATGGGTTCCCCCTCCCCATAACTCTTCCCACAACCACCTCTCTACTCCCTTCCCACCTAACCTCGTATTCTCTCTCTCTCTCTCTCTCTCTCTCTCTCTCTCTCTCTCACACACACACACACACACACACACACACAACAAAAACAAAAAATGCCAAAGCAAAACAAAGTGATACAAAAAACACACAGACACACAGACACACACACACAGAGAGACAGACAGACAGACAGACAGACACACACACACACACACACACACACACACACACACACACGCACACACGCCAGCTACTTCTTAGCATGCAGCCTTCCCTGAGATGCGGCTGAGATACCCATTGACACTCCATCGGAGAAAACTAATTTTCCCTTTGCCAGCAGGTATGTGTCTAAGAATTTCAAAATTACTATCTGCCAGGAAGACGAAGACGGCGATATTTTTTGAGGAAATAATCTGCTTTAGATGTGAGATCTGCAGCTACCTTCCAGGCCTTTTCTTTTTGAACGGTTGGAATAAAGGAATCTCAACAGAAGACAAATTGCTGTTCCTAAGAGAGGCAGTGCTGGCTCAGGCCCAGAGTCACGGGGCTGGTCAGTCAGATGTGGGCAGCAGGCGGTGACAGGGCATGCAGTCAGACTGCGCTGTAAGTACATGTGTGATATGTAGCGGTTCAATGTGAGAAATAGCAGATGGAGATCATGGAGAGCTATTTCTTCCATCATCATCCTCATCCTCCACATCATCATCCTCCTCATCCTCATCCTCGTTGTCATCATCATCACTGAAGATTGAGATCAGAGGCTTGCACACATGCCCTGCCACTGAGTCACAACCTGGGGCTTGGGGACTGCCATTTAAAATGAGAAGTCACAAGCCTAATCACATGTCTGAATTCAGTGTGAAAGGGTTTCACACTGTTCCAGTCAGGAAACTCCGTGAGAGACTCTAGAGACTTCTCCAGGACGCTGGCTACAGGAAAGCTGGATGCATTAAGTGGGCAGGCAGGAGCAGAGACGGGGGAGTGTTCCCACCACTTACACGATACGTAAGTGGGGGCAAGGGTACGGCTCAGTGGTCGAGTACCTGCCTCGCATGCGTGAATGTCTGGATCCAATCCCCAGTACTGAAAAGGAGGAGGAAACAGAGAAGGAGGAGAGAGGGGAGAGGAAGGGCATGAAAAGAGGAGGAGGAGATAGTGTTTCGTTTTTGTTAAAAACAGTCATAGAGGCAAAACTCTTAGAGGGTCCCGATTCAAGACCCGGAACTGATGTGACAAACTTGGGAGGGGCAGCTCTCCATGCTTCACCTACACAGCACCTGAGAGGACAGGTGGGCAGTAAGGACCTGACCTCAGTGGACATCGAGGACAGGTCCACAGAATGTTATCCTCTGTGCCGTAGGACCTGAGCTCCATAAGGGAATGGGGTGCATGTCCTCTCCAGTTACTGTCCCCCACAACTGCCATCCTGCCATCTTTGTGTGCCTTTAGAAATATGTGCAAATATCTATCAGCAGAAATCACTCGGGTCCAAATCTCTGAGCTCATCTGTCCAGGCAGGATGTGTTTCAGAGGAAGCCAGCATTCCAAAAGAATGTGTCAACTCTTCCTTTGGCAAAAAGGAAAGCCCCCTGCGTTGTTCATTTTCATGGCGACCTTTGCCCTCGACCTGCCAAGCACGAGGAAATTGCAGCTTTCTGGGAAGTGACCAGTGTCTGGTCAGACTCAAACACGGAGTTAGTAGAAGTCGGTGTGTGTCTACTCCGATCCCTGGTGCTAATTACGCTATGCATATTACCCAAGTTAACTTCTTGGCTGCAAGTGAAGCCTTTGTTCTTGGGAAACTGCCAGTCTCCTCAACCTAAATGACAACCTCGAAAATAAGCAAGTGCACAAAGCAAGCGATTTTAGGAGCTGCCTTCTTGAGCCAGGTGTGGTAGCACAAGCCTTTAATCCTGGCACTCAGGAGGCAGAGGCAGGCAGACCTGTGAGTTTGCGGCCAGTCTGGTCTACAAAGCAAGCTTCAGGACAGACAAGCTTATGTGGAAAGGCTCTGACTCAAAAAAAACTGTCTCCTTGGCAACTGCATAATGATGTCAAAATACCCATAATATTAAAGAGAAAAGGCATGGCTGGAAGTTCTATATGCATAATAAAATGTTTCCTCTATCTATGATTTAACAGTAAATAGTAGAGGAGCTTGGGAGGTGGCTTGGTGGTTAGGAGCACTGGTGACACTTTCAGAGAACACAGGGTTCAATCCTTAGCAGCAACGTGGGTGCCCACAGCCATCTGTAACTCCAGTTGTATGGCGTCCAACATCCTCTTCTGGCCTCCTTGGGTACCATGCACATATGTGATACATAGGCATGCATACAGCCAAACACTCACAGATAAAATAATAAAATAAAAATTATTAATCTAAGGAGAAACAGCGAACACTTCCACAGTCATTTAAAACTATGAAATTAGCAACTTCGAATAGCACACACGTGATCCTCCTGACTGCTAGATGTGGCCGTGCATGTTGTAATACCAGCACTCAGGACATTGAAGCAAAGAGTCATGAGTCTGAAGCCAGCCTGGGCTGCACAGAGAGACCCTTGTCTTGAAAATTAATTTAATCAAAATCAATTAATTAACAGCTAATCATCAATTAATGATTAACTGATGGTTAGTTAATAGGTGGTTGATTAATTAAGAATAATTAAACTTCCGCGTCCAAATGCCTTTACAGGTAAAATCTGACAAACTTTATCAATACAAGTTGTGGTGAGCTTTTTAAGAGAGCAAAAGAGGAGGAAACAGTCCCAAACTCATTTGATGATATTAAAGTAACTGAAATCAAGCCACAAGAGAAGACTACAGAAAGTGCAGGCCATATTCACTCATGAAAACACACATTAAGCTCTCGAGCTGGTGAGCTCTTCTCAACTCAACCCAAGCTGGAGTCATCTAGAAAGAGGAGGTATCGTTTGAGGAACTGTCTCCATCAAGTCAGCCTGTGGACAAGCCTGGAGGGCATTTTCTTGTTTGGTGATTGATGTGGAAGGCCCGGCCCATTGTGTAAGGTGCTACCCCTCGGCTGGTGGCCCTGTGTCATATAAGAGAGCAAGCAGAGTGAGCCGTGGGTGGGGTACATTGCCAGTAAGTAGCTTCCTCCATGGCCTCTGCTTCAGTTCCTGCCTTGGGTTCCCGCCTTGGCTCAGTGATAGAGTGTGACCTGTAAGGTAAAGTAAACTCTCTTCTCCCCAAGTTACTTTTGGTCATGGTTTATCACATCAGTAGAAAGCAAGCTAGGACACAGTTAAACTTACAGGGTTTTGGATTTGGTGTCTTGAGACTTTCTGCAGGTTGGCCCTGAGCTCCTAAGCCTTCTGCCTCAGACTCCCAACTTGAATCACAGGCATGTACTACCATGAGCAACCTCAAAATATCTTCAGTACAAACAAAAGAACAGAATAACATTAGGACGTCTGCTCATATTGCTCTCTCACTAATATTAAGGACAAAAATTATTACCTTGATAAATATAGAGAAGACATTTCAACTTCCATTCATAAAAAATTTGAAATACTAGTCAAGTGAAATTGAAAGTCTCTTACTCTCACAAAGACTTACTCAGTATAACTGCAAAAAAAACCATCATGTTTAATAAATTAACAGAAGCTTAGGAATGTCCAAAATTCCTATTTAATAAGCTAACGGAAGTATAGGAATATCCAGAACCATAACTAAAACCAGCATGGAACTAGAGATCCTAGCTACAAGACTATGACGAGAAAAATCAATACAAAAAATAGAATTGAAGGGGCCAAGGAGATGGCTCAGCAGTTAAGAGCATTTGCCACTCTTCCAGAAAACCCCAATTAGGTTCCCAGCAATGGCATCAGGCTTCTTACAACTGTAACTCAAGCCTCAGGGGATCTAATGTCTCTGGTCTCTAAGGGCACCTACACTCATAAGCACATTTGCACGTGCAGATACAAAATGCACACACACACACACACACACACACACACACACCTACACATAATTAAGAATAATAAAAACAAATCTTAAAAACAATAGGATAAAGGAAATACCTTTATTAAAGTTTAAAGCTTTGGTACAAGAGGAGAGTTTTTAAACAAGGCCAAAAAAGACGGTACCAACTACAACAATGGTTGTGTAGAATGTGTGAAGGAACTCTAGATAATTATAAGACCTGCACCTACCTGACAGAATATGCAAAGTGTATAAACTGGTAGCTCACAGAAGGGAGAACCCTGGATGTGTCTGCAACCTATATCGATCTCAGAAGAGATCAAGAGAATGGGATGCACACAATGAGTTATCCGAACACTCCCATTTGATTGGCAAATACTTCAGGTTTGACAAGAGCAAGCGCTGGCACGGCAGAAACAGGGTGAGCATCCATTAGAACCTCCTCTTGGGAGAGCAATTGGGCAACAAAGAGAAAGTTGAAAACATGTAGAGTCTATAGCTTGCTACTACACACTCCGCTAATGTACTACAAGGAATTTCCATGTGGACACAAAAGAAGACACACAAGAATGCACACAAAGGCACCTTAGGTGACAAGGGCAGCCATTCTCAACGTCGGTCAACAGAAGTGCACGAGTCACATACTTACACGATTGGACGGAAGCTTTAAACGTTAATAAAGGCATTTTAGGCTTTGTCCTATTGTTTATGTATGTTAGTTGTCCGCCTGTAGGCGTGTGCATATACACGTGTAGCAACCGGAATACATTTCATTGCCGTATGCGGAGGAACAATGCCAACGCCAGAATGGTACACCACATTGTTTGCATTTAACTTTTTAATGACTTGGCACAGTGTTTGTGTTTAGAGTCACTGCATAGTAATAAATCGAAAATAGGAGCAGCCAGCCACTGGGTGCTACAGAAGGTGCATTAGCAAACACAGGACTGGAAGCTTTAACCCTTGGAACAAACACGAAAAAATAATGGCAAAAATAAGAATAGGGCTGTAGAGCTGGCTCAGGCACTAAAGTCCTGGGCATGCAAGGATGAGGGCCTGAATATGGGCCTCTAGCACCCACATAAGAAGCCAGGCATGGCAGCACAATCTTGTAATCCCGGCACTGGGGAGATAGAAGACAGGAGGATCCCTAGAGTTTGCTGGCCGGCCAACCAGTAAGTTCTAAGCTCAGTGAGAACCTAGGCGGAGAGTGAATGGGTAATACATTGCTATTGACCTTTGACCTTCATATGCATATGCACACATGTGCCTGCATACCCACACATATGTGCACACACAGAGAACATGTTCACACACAGAGACCTTGTAAAAATAACATACAACACACACGCACACAACTGTAAGATCCATGGTATTATTTTTAAATCCAGCAATGTGGCGATTTTTGCTTTGCTTCCTGAACAAAGAAAGGCATGTCAGGCTCGGGGAAAGTACAGAGACTCTAGGACTCTCGGGGAACTCGCTCCTGCCACGTGGAGTGGCTGGGTTAGGGATGAGCCTCCAAGGGAGCCAAGAAATGTGGTCTGAGAACATGTCGCAAGCAAAGGTGGGCCGCTGAGGCCAATTCCCCAAAGCAAGTGCCACGGGGACGCTGGTCATCGCTGATGTCACCTCTGCGGCTACACACCTGCCCACCAGGGTGTGGCCTGCCTGCTGCCCCCAGGGCTGCTCCATCCATCCCACTCTTCATGGCAGCCCCCAGTGCTGCCTCATGGACACAGGACAGAACACTGTCTCCTTAGCCCACCGAACTACAACATCATGGAGCTGTGGAAACACTGTCAAGGTCTCCGACTCTGCACTATGAGAACCCCGGGAGCCTCCTCAGGTGCTGTGCTTGTCAACCTAACGTACAGTAGAGACTCCAGGGAGGGAGACTCACCTGGATCCTACTGACCTCTGGCCATATCTGTGAGAGATCGTCTTGATTGACGGTTGATGTGTAGAGCTCATCCCACTGTGGATGGCATCACCTTAGGCAGGTAGGTCTGGGCTATATAAGAAAGCTAGTAGAGTGCATCAAAGAGCAAACTAGTAAAGCAGACTTTGTACATGGTTCCCGTCTTCCTGTTTTCCTCAAAGGTAGACAGTGACCTGGAAACTAGAACAGATTTCCTTACTAGAAGAGAGAGTAGAGGAAACTGGAGTGTGAGAGAGTGCAGAAGAAAGTCACATATGTTCTGTAAGACATCTGACCATGCCAAACTTCTACTTCAGGAGACAAATTTGACTGAGAACTGACTGCTAACACCACAAGTTTAATTTTTTTTTCCAGAGCTGGGGACCGAACCCAGGGCCTTGCGCTTGCTAGACAAGTACTCTACCACTGAGCTAAATCCCCAACCCCACACCACAAGTTTAGAAAGGATTTGTTGTTTCACGGATCTCTCCAATGATGAAAATACTGTGAGGTTTGGGGCTGTGAGTGAGGCTCGGGAGAAGAGTATGGTCTGCCTGTGTGAAGCCCTGGATTATTTGATCCCAAGCAAAACACCTCAAAGAATCCTATAGTCTCATGTGACTATCATTCACATATATATATATATGTGTGTGTGTGTGTGTGTGTGTGTGTGTATACATATATATACTATTAATACAATGATTATAATATCTATGGAGTATCAGTTATGGCAGTGGCACGCACCAGTTCCTATGTAATATCCTTTCATTTGCACACATCTGTGGTGTGTGAAACATTTCACTTCCATTTCACCAGAGAAAACGCTCATGCTGAATGAGGCTGAGGCCACCTTGCTGGAGTCCCCCAGCTGAGGGTGTCCGGACCAGGAGAAGAATCAGGACGAAGAGAAGAATCAGGACCAAGAGAAGAATCAGGACCAAGAGAAGAATCAGGACCAAGAGAAGAATCAGGACCAAGAGAAGAATCAGGACCAAGAGAAGAATCAGCACATTGCATTATTCCCATACAAACCCTGTTCCCCAAAACCTAAATGACACGAGCAGCCTGGTGTGCTGATGCCTGCTGATGCCTGCTGTGCGTGTTGAGAAGGTGACTGTTTCTTAAACTGCCTACTTGAAAGGCACCCAGACGGCAGACGATCTCCCATCTTAAGAACCAATATTTAAGGAAACAAAGTCATACAAATGGTCCCCCTTTAGCATAGTCTTAAGGTCTTTGAAACAGTACCCCAGTTGTCTCTAATAAACTTTACAACATGGAACCACCCAGTACTCTGTGGACTCCTCCCCACTGTGCTTTGAGCTTGTTTCTAACACTGAAGGGCACATCCTGTTGAACCATCACAAATTTCACTTGGTAAAGGCCGTACCCTTACCTAGGCCTTGTGAAGTATGATCTTGAAATATGACCTAATTCCTTTAAACCAAACATCTACAGATATTTTCCTGAATACATCAACTTTGAAGATAGGCCAGTGCCGTCCCTCCACAGGCACCCAGCCCAAAAGAGTAAGAAGTGGAGGACTCCAGGGACAGTGTCCACTGGCACCAGTTAGCTGTGTTACCAGGAGTGTGGGAAACAACTCAGATTGCACCTTCAGAAAGACTAGGGAGGCCAAGGCCTCCTACAGAGCTGGCTTCTGGGCCACCCAGTATCCAGCAGATTGGCTAAGGGGCCCAGGACTGCTGAGAGGGGCGCTGCTGTGTTTTGACACAGCAAGCTCTCGTTCTCTTAGAAACCATTAATGGCAGGCCTGTGTTGCAAGAGCTGCAAAAAGATCTCCCCCACTGAGTTCACACCACAAAAGCCTGCTAGTCCTTTCAAGGGAAGGACAGCTGAATACACTGGTGCAGCATCCAGCCACACCCCTAACAAGTACTGGGGAAAAGGGTCTTCCTACTTGGAGACCGAGGCTCCCGGAGCCAGGAGTCCCAATCACCTGTCAGTCCCCAGAGCAGGCCTGTCCACCACAGCCCAAGAGACACTGCAGCCTCAGCAGCTCCTGGGCCATGCTGGGACACTCCTGTGCAGGGGCCTGCTCTGGGACCTGTGAGTCTCTTGACAAGCAGGACTGTGCATTGACCAACTGAGTGCACCGGCGACTCCTGTTGGGTTTGTCCATCGCTAAGGGACTTGCAGCTCCTGTCTGAGACACTGTATTTGCAATGCCATTACGCCCCACAAATGAGATGAAGATAACGCGTAATAAGGCCTCAGACCCGAACAATGAGAGAAAGGATGGCGAACGTGTTTCTACTTACCAATAAATACAGATGCACAAGTGATGGCTTCGCCGTGTGCTGCATTGAGCCCAAATCTAAGGTTTATTTATAGGGTTCAGTGAAAAAGAGGAGCTGCCAAGATCAATACAGACGTCCCACAGGACGTCAGAGGGGGAAAGTGATTGCATCCGTGCTGTGGTTTAACAACCCTCTCTAGGTTAGGGTCCTCCCCAAGTCTAGATAACCAAAGGAAGAAGTGTCTGTCAATGTCCCAGAGGAAACTTGACTGATTATGAGGACACGTCTTTAATACCATAAGATATATCTTATATCTGTGAGAGCTATAAACCCAAATGCACTTGGGAGTTATCGCTCATTAAGACTTACCAAATTCAAAATTTCTCTTTGTAGAAAGTCCTATGATTAGGCTGTGGGGAGTGTGGCTCAGTAGTAAAGCTCTTGTTTAACACGTACAAGCATCTTGCTTCAAGCCCAGTCACATGTGCGTGCCTGGCGCACAGGCACAGGCACATGCGCAGGCGCACGCGCACACGCATACTTCCCGTTCCAATGAGACATGGCTTTTCAATATTCCACTCGCTGCCCCTGTGGGTTCCTCCATGCATTATAAAGCCAGCTTCGAGTGGTACGGACATCACGTGGATTTGATGAGAACACTGCAACCTGGCTCGACTGTGCCGTTGCTAACACTTTCTCAGCAAATATTCTTACTTGCTAAGAATTAATTGGACACATCCAATTGGGCGACTGTGTCCAATTAATTTCCAAGACAGAGACTTCTTTCAAAAATAGACTTGCACCTTGGTTTGTTCAAGTTATGCTATTTTGACAAATTTGGCTTGTCTAGCTGGCCAGCTTCTCCCAGCAATTCCAGCTCTAAACTTGCATGACTGGCCATCTCCCACCCTGAGAGGTTTTTTCCCCTTTATGTATGGTGAATGAGCCATCAATAGGACCCCTTTCCTGTCTTTGACTGGTCCGTGGCTGGGTTCAATCAGGAACCCACACCATGGGAGGGGGTGGGGTTTGAAAACCCTGCCTGCTCTTATTCCCTGAAGCCCATTCAGAGGAAGAGCCATTCGGTAAAGCGGTGAGAGAGACATGGGTGCCTGGAAGGGAGCGGAGGGAAAACACAAGCACACGGGGTTTCCTTGGCCCACATTCACGGCCACTGCGCAGCCCACAGAGTATCTTCAGGATGTTTCAGAAGCTTCAAACCATGAATGAAATAACGCCATAGCGGAGTCGCTGGCGAATCTGCAATGATGCCCAGTTGAAAGTCCCAAGCAAGCATGGAGAAACCCTGATCCTATGATACTCAGCAGCCTTGGCTGCAGCGAACAAAAGGGTTTACATGGTACTCAGCTGATGTGCGAGCTGCAAGTTCATCCCATTTTCTTTCATGATCTGGAGATTTTAGGAGGGAAACCTGTCGCTGTAGGATGAAGCCTGGATTCTAGCTCTTCCCAGGTTCCTATGTTACTCAGGGCCCAGCACCCACGGCTGTGTCTACCCCTGCTAAAAAACAGCAGACTGCTTCGAGGCTGGGAGGCCTAGATGAAGTCGTGAATATGAATCGCTAAACTCGGTTCCTTGCTCAACAGCAAGTACTCAGCAAATCATGGACTACCGAACGCCCTTGTTCTGCTTCCTGAAATGCAAAATGAATTTGCCTAGTGCCTGTTCCCTTAATCCTGAACCCCGTGTGTGTGTTTTAAGAGAATCTGGACCATATGGTTCCGCTCCCACTCACAGATAAATCAGCATAATGTTTGTCAGTAAAAGCTGTTTCGTGTCTCCTTTTTACGAGTCTTCTTAGCCAATGTCCTAAAATAATAGTAAGAAGGAAAGTTAGTTGTGTTTGCTAAGGGTAAATAAACTTGGGCTTAAATTCCATCCGGAGGACTGGAAAGGGAGGACCGCCTCTGACGCCAGCTCAGTGAGTGCTGCTCTCGCCTGGGCCACCTGCACCGGCCTGGAATCTGGGGGCCTGAATCCCTAACAGGAGAGGCATAAATCAGTTGAGTAAGGTTAACCAGACAAAAAAGCAGCTGCTTATTCCCAATGGGAACTATTAAATTGTAGGAGCGACGGGCTCATTCCTGGGCTCCGATGCAGCCGGCATGAGCATCCGATGCAGGCTCCCACAGCCCTCCTGCGGTCCGCAGGGTCGGGAGAATGGGCACCTGTAACTGTGTAGGCAGCCATGGGGGAGGATACTCTGAGTATTTTTTGTTGGGGGGGAGAAACTGCCTTTGCTCCTCCCCTGGGCACAGTGCATTAGTTGACCTTCGGAAGTCAGAACACAGAGTGTGGCAGCTCACCTCCCCGCCCCCGCCCCCACCCCCTGTCCAAGGTCACCGCCATCCCCTACCTGTGTGCGCCACACCCTTAGTCCCCTTGTGATTTCTTTTGCTTTGCTTTGTCTATGGCTCTGGGGTTGGAGCCCAAAGCCTTGCACTGCTAAGCTACATTGAGCTACACCCTCAGCCTCCAGCTCTACACAGTGTCACCTTAACCCGACGAATTCTAGAGGCACACAGATGAGAGCAGGGGCGCATGCGTGCGCATGCGTGCATGCTTTTGTTTTAATTTCATTAAAAATGCTCTCCCCTACACGCTGTACAGAAATGTAAAGCGGTGAACAACTTCAGTAGATGGTAAGACACCCAGGAATTTCTTACATGGAACACTGAACACTTACAACCTGACCAGTCCAATTTATTTCCTCAGTATTGACCCTTCGAAAGAAAAGCCTGTTCAAAAACATTTGTATAAGGCTGGATGTAATTTTATTCATAGTACTCCAGATCTTGAAGCAGCCCAGATGTCTATTAAGAGAAAAATAAGTAACTATGATAAAAGGACAGGACAGAACACAACCCACAATGAAAAACAGTCAAGTTCTCATATTCAAAATATCACGGACATGCTTTCAATGGAATACGGAAATCAGCAAAGCTCAGATTCACTGGTCTTGGGACGTCTTTGTAGTCTAAAGTATTGAGAACCTGCGAGATTTACTAACGTGTATTATATTTTATAATAGAAGGTAAATAGAAATTTTGACAATACGTATTAATTTACTCACTACAAATTAACATATTTTTTAAGAAAATTAACTATTTCACCAAGTTTAAAAAGAAAAAAACAATGAACAATAATGGTGCCTCTTTTCAAAGACTTTTGCAGATCTCTTAAGTGATCTCACACCCCCACACCCCCCCCTGCACA
Source organism: Rattus rattus (assembly GCF_011064425.1). Taxonomy (NCBI): domain Eukaryota; kingdom Metazoa; phylum Chordata; class Mammalia; order Rodentia; family Muridae; genus Rattus; species Rattus rattus. The sequence continues at coordinate 56,940,511 of NC_046163.1, read as the reverse complement.
CACTCTGCTGCGCTAAATTCTTGTGGGCGGCACATGTAAATAGCACCATACAGACTTGTAATTGGAAAACGATGGGCTATGTTAATAGTCATCTAGATAATGATGGCTGTTGGCTTTTGGTACAAACCAAAAGTCCACAAGTGGTGGTTCCCTAAAAGTAAGTTGCAATGTAAAACTAGAGACCATACCAATAATCCTTTGTGCTCTGTTACATAAAAACTCGTTGTAACTATGTTACGGTTGGAATGGAACTTCTACCCATGTAAGAATGTAACCATGCCTATGTCACTGGTGGTTCCAAGCTAAGCAGATCTTGCAAATATTTGTGCAGGCGAGCCTTACATAATGCCTTTAAAATCACATCTGTTCGTGCCAGAGCACTTGTTCTGAGGGGCTGCGATTTAACATGGACACTACTGACCTTGACTCATCTTCCCACAAGTGACTGCTAATGAAGAATACAACAGAGTTGTCCCAGTCCAAGCAACAACAGTTTGAGCCGCAATTGCCTTCACACCATCAACGCGGATGTCAGCACAGTGCAACGGGGAATCCTTATTTAGCTTTACCTTGAAAACCCAGAGTCGAATCTCAAGAATCATTGAAAAATTGGGTTGGTTGCCTGAGCTCATCACATGTGAAAAGCTAGAGGCAAACACAGACCATAAAGTAGGGCGGTTGGGAGAACGGAGGTGAATGAGGGGGAAAGACTCCTTTTCCTCCGCCTCAGAGGAGAGCCGGGCCACCTCTGACCCCAGTCGCTGGCCTCCTACACTCACACTGTCAGCAGCTCGTGAGAAAGTATCACAGATGTTGTCCCTTGCCTCTGCGGTTCCTTCTCTCTCTTTCACTTGACCCCATGCCGTCACAGTGATGCCAGCAACCTACCCTCATCTTGCTGTGCCTGCTGCTTCAGAAATATTTGGATAAAGACAAACTGCATTTTTTTTAAGACTGGAGGGAAAAAAATCAATTTCTCACTAGCATAATTCTCCCAATGTCACTTTGGGACTTAATTGCCACCATGTGCCTTCTCTGACACCAACTGAGAGCAAGCCAGTCATCAGAGCCCAAATGGGGCTGGCTTGGGCTGGTGTTTGGTTTTTATGGCCACTGTGGTCCCCTGAGGCCTGTTTCATCCAGATCTCCATTTTCCCAGGCTTAAACTTGAGCATCCGGCAGACAGAGGGGATGGTGAAGCAGTGTGAAAATCCTCACCAGGAGTGGACAAATCTGCTAAGGCTAGCGCCCCCCACATCCATCCTGAGTGCATATATGATTTCTATTCTGTTTTGAAATTCCGTGGTTTTCTGAAACAGTGCTAGTGTTAGGAGGAGTTAAGGGAAACCAGCTGCAAATGAATTTAGCCTCTCTTCGAAAGAGGTAGAATTTCATGGCTCAGAGAACACATTTCAGCCTCAGCCACCACCCCCTACACACACACACACACACACACACACACACACACACACATACACACAGAGGGGGGGTGGGGGGGAGAAACCATCAGAAACCAACCGTGAGGCTCTGAGCACCCAACTATATACACACACACCTACACTGTTGGGGTTTGAATAGAAATGCTCCCATAGACTCATATATTTGAATGTTCGGCCACTAGGGAATGGTCTACTTGACAGGGATTAGGAGAAGTGGCCTCGTTGAAATGGGTGTGGCGGAGAAAAGTGTGCCACTGGGGGTGGGCTTTTGGGTTTCAAATGCTCAAGCCAGGCCCAGTGTCACTCTGTGTTTCTGCTGCCTGTGATCCAGATATAGAACTCTCAGCGACCTCTCCAGCACCATGCCTGCCTGTGCACAGCCACGTTCACCATGATGATAGTGGACTAAGTCCCTGAAACAGTAAGCCAGCTCCAATTAACTGTTTTTCTTCAAAAGAGTTCCTGTGGTCATGGTGTCTCGTCACAGCAATAGAACTTTAATTCACACACACACACACACACACACACACACACACACACACACACACACACACACACACATGCACATGCACACACACATGCACACACACATGCACACACACACATGCACACATGCACACATACACACACACGCACACATGCACACACACACACACACACACACATATGCACACACACATGCACACACACACGCACACACACACACATGCACACATGCACACACACATATGCACACACCCTGCAGGGTCTCTTTGAGAATAACTGAGTGTTCTCAGATGACCTCAGAAGCCATCCAATGCCTCTGGTTCTCGTCGTTGTTCCTCTGAATAAGGAACAGATGACTGATTCTCCAGTAGGAGAGGAAGAGCCTACTCTTCTCTTTTCTATTCCCATCCCCCCTCCTGGATCACTGCCCCCAGTATTTTGATTGATTCTTTGACTGGTTGGTTGGTTCATTGGTTAGTTGATTGAAACGGGGTCTCCTGTAGCCCAGGCTAGCCTCAAACTTGCTAGGTAGCTAAAGATTATGTTGAACTCCTGGTCCTGCTACTTCCCAAGTCTAGGGATTATAAACAGGTGCTGCCACGCCCAGTTTATGCCATGCTGGGGACTGAAGCCAGGTCCTCCTTCTTGCTAGGTCCGCATGCTTGTAATTGAGACACACCCCTAGCTCTGCCCATCAGTCTCCAGTGTGAAATTAGCAATCTGCTGCTAGGAGCACAAACTCCCCTGGAAGGAATGGGCAGTGGCCTTTGTCTCAGGTCACTCCCATCTCAACAATCCATCCACAAGAAACAGCATAGACTTTGGCCAGTCCTAGAACTTGGAAAGGTCGTTTGCTCCAAAAGCCCCTCTCCCCTGGACACATACAAGACTCTAGCTTCTGTGGGTTCCACTCAGACGGATGCAGACCTCAAGGGCAGAGAGATCTGCTTCCAAGGGCAGCATGAGCAGATGTTCCCCTCTGGCTGGGTGTCACAGGCACATCTATGCCAGCCGGACAGCCGATCAGAGACACTGGTGGGAGCTCTGCAGGGTTTCAGACATCGTATGTAAAGAGCAGAACTTAAGAGCCAAGCACTTTCAGTGGTTCATTCTGTCCCAAGTTTCTTTTTCAAAGAGCCTCACCCAGTTTATTAATTCACAGGTTTTGAACTATGAAGCATGCCCATGGCAAGGGACAATGTACTTACTTTTCCACTGACACTCTCGCCTAGAGGGCTGGAGACGCGGTCCAATACCAGAACTCTTGCCCAACACATACACCACCCTGAGTTCCATTCTCAGATCAGCGACTAAACGAATGGGCAAAACCCCTGTGCCAGAACGCGCATGGGAAACTCAGAGAGGGGCCTCCCTAGTCCTGAGCACTCCATTTGGACACTGAGTGTCATCCTGTGCATATCGCTTCTCTACAGAGTCCTGAGTCACTATGCCGGCTTGGGCGGCTCAGGGGAGAGGGAACACTTGATTCTTTTCTGCCAGAGGTGGATAAAGATGGAGCGAGACACCATCAGGCCCCACACCGATGCCTCCAATGAACCCCTTCCTCCTACCTGTTCTCCTTCCATGCCTTAGATGGGGGGAGGGGACCAAGGAGGAAGAGCAGACAGAGCCCCTTGGGTCTTCTCCTGAGTTCCACCCTGTTCCTTTGGGGAGATAGCTGCTGACTGGCGCTATGCCTGCTCATCCTGTGCAAACCAGACCTAGGTGATGGAGCCGCACTGGTGTGGCAATCCTAACTCTCCAGTAAGAAGCCACAGACCTGATCCATCCCCCCAGAGATCTGGATCTCAAAGACAGGAGCCAAAAGACAGAAAGCCAGATGGCCACCCCTGGGAGTCCCAGGCTTTCAGATCTGTATTTTCTACCAGGGCCTCTGCCTTCTGCCTGCTACAAAAGGTCTTCATGAGCAGAATTAGGATGAGCCTCTTCAGAGGCATCACGTATAAGAGATAAAGAAAAGTGACTACATATCACCTCTTATATTGTTAAGAATGATGGTGCATTAGGGCTAGGGCTGCAGCTCAGCTAGGAGAGTGCTTACCCAGCATGCACAGAGTCCTGGGTTCAATGCCCAGCATCACACACCAGGTATGTTGGTGCATGCCCGTGGTCCTAACACCATCTAGCCTGTGCAATACGAGGCTCTGTCTAAAAGAAAAGATGATATTCTGCCTATGGACCAATGTCTGGCAGCTCATGCATTCCCCTTTTCTCCTAGCTCGCATTACCACATTAGGGAGGATGTTAAAACCCAACTGACAGGGTGGTAATGACCAAACAGGACAGTGTGCAACTGGCTGATAGCATTCACTGCTCCATCCATGTCCTTCAGCAAGCTTTAATTTCCTCACCTAAAAAAATGAGGTTAATTATCTTTAAAAGACAACGACCCAAAGACAGAAATAATGTGTGTGTGTGGAATGCCAAGTGGAACTGACCCCTAGAGGAAGGCAGGTGTCCATTTGGCATCGGAATTCTATAAGAAAAAGTCACAAGGCTTCCATGTTATTCTAGAGGGGGTGGGCCCGTGCCATTCTAGAGCAGATGGGGTTTAGAGTGGGTGGAGTTTATCAGAGTGGGTGGAGTTTATCAGAGTGGGTGGAGTTTATCAGAGTGGGTGGAGTTTATCAGAGTGGGTGGGGTTTATCAGAATGGGCGGGGTCTCTTGGTGTTCCAATTGTTTATACCTTTTTCGTCTTTCAAGCTCTACCCCATTAGAGCAAACAGGGCTCTGGTCAGAAGAGCCTGTGAACACATCCTGTATCTCCAGAGAAAAGGGCAGCAATAGAAACTTCCCTGGTGACACAAGTACCGGTCCCGGGCTGGGCCAGGATAACATAAAGGTGATTCTGGGAACCTGGAGGGAACATGGATACAGTCTGACAGGGTCTCAAACATGAAATGAGATAAACGGGGAATGTTTTTCTATTAAACACTAAAAACTTCAGCGGAAGAAGGAAGGTAGTCTGCCTCAAAGGGACACCTTGCTATGTAGCTCAGGAGGATGATCTTCCATGAGACTCAAGGTCACACAGGACACTACCCAAGACAGAACTACCTGAGGCAGAGTGATCCGAGGCAGAGCCCAGCCACACCAATTTTGGGAGAAAACAAAACAAACAAACAAACAAAATGGCTCCTCTTCACTTAAAATCCAAAGATAATTCCAGAGAACAAAAAGCCTGCTCTCCGAAAGCCTACAATAAATCAATTTTTCTTGCCTGTGCTCCATCTAGATGTAGTCACTTGGTTCATCTTAATAAACAAGTTAGTCATTCAAAGGAAAATAAATGAAATGTTTTGCCTTGAGGGACAGTTTTATTTTTAATAGTTTGGTGCTGTGGCGAGAGAAGTAATATTCTGTGATCTGAATTGCCTTTTGTTCCTGGGAGCCACTGAGGAGACAGTGGGGGTAGTGTGGGACCTTGCTCAAGAACATGGGCGGGCACCTCCTCCTAACCAGCCCGAGTTCGTCTGCTCTCAAGCATCACTTAAAGACAGGGTCATTTGTCTTAGGGAAATGTTGACACGGACAGGGTGGTTTGCAGTTCTCTCTGTCTCTCTGTCTCTCTCTCTGTCTCTCTCTCTGTCTCTCTCTCTGTCTCTCTCTCTCTCTCTCTCTCTCTCTCTCTCTCTCTCTCTCTCTCTTCTTCTTCTTCTTCTTAGGCCAGTCATTCCAATGAAATCATCGTTCAGAGGCTGAGGTGTGAGCTGGGGGGAGGGGCGCTTACTTAGTATGAAAAAGACGCTGAGTTCCATTCTCAGCACTGCAAAGAGGGGGAGCGAGGAAGGAGAAACGGGTGACGTCATTATGAGGTCAGGGCTGGACTCCTTTCTTGGGACATCTTGGGAGATTAGTTCAAGCCCAAATCCTATCTTTCTAAAGGAAAAGCACAGGGCACATTTTCAAATTACAAAAAGAACTCCAAGCACCCTGCTTGCTCTATTTCCTTGGGAAAAACCAAGCGAGACCCCAGTGGACCCCTGAGATCACAACCCTAAAGTTCCTCTGGGGGTCTTTAGTGTTCTCAGCTACCCACCATGTTCTTGGGAGTGTGGTAGGAGCTCTAGGAGTTGGGGCCCAGTGGGATGAAGCTAATCACTGAGTCATGAGCTTGAAGGAGATACTGAGACCCTGTTTCTCATCTTCTCTTTACTTCCCAACTGCCATGAGATGGCCAGGTCTTCCCTGTTACACACAGCCTTGATGTGTGTCAACAAAGCCAGTCAACCATGGTCTGACACCTCCAAGACAGTGAGCCTATATTAACTTGTCTTCTTTTTTTTCTTTCAATGTTCAGTTCCTTATAATCAACCCCATCTCCCTTGAAGGGTAGGTGTGGGTAGCTAAGTGACTGGCAAGACATGTTCACATGAAGATCTTTCCTTGATTGATGGCTTTGCCCACGTGCTGGAAGGCCCCTTTCCCAGGAAAATTACTCTCAAACCAGGGTCTGGGTCTCCTTGCTACCAGGATCCAGTTTCCACCAGGTAAACGACTCATAGTCCACCTGCCAATCTGGACTCAGAGGAAAGATGAGCTCTTGGCCTCGGAAGACCCAAACGCCAGAAATGGAGCTGCTGTTGTTGGATCCAAAGAGGATAACACAAGCAAAGGTATTCCTCCTCAGTTTGTCCAATCGCTGGAACATTCCTCTGATGAGGTTGCAACTCACGAAGGTCTGGGTGAGCTCTTCAGGGAAGCGGTACTCAGCACACCACAGGGACCAGCCATCCTTATCAAAGTGCTCCCATAAATATGGCAGCGCCACAGAGAGGGCGTCCTCATTGGAGTACTTTCGCTTAAACTCATCCACCACAAAGGTACTCTTGGGCAGGTGAGCGAAAGGGTCCTTGGCCTTGAACTCAGCAGCCAGTGCCTGCTCACAACCATCCATCTCTTCCTCAGGAGCTGGGGCAGCTGCCTTTTTTTCCTCTTTCCACTCAGCCTGGGGCTCCTGTTTCCTCTCCTCATGAATCCCTTTCTTTCCTTGGGGTATTCTCTTTTGGCTGACTCTCTGCAAACTTCTTAGCATCAAACTGCATCATCTTCTCACACAGCTTCACCTCCCCCAAGATGGCCCTGAACTGGGGCTGGTTAATGCAGGTGAGGAACCATCGGTTGGTACTAGGGAAGGGCTGGCAAAAAGAAGGCTCTAAGACCTGTTTATAGAACCACAACAGGGTGCAGACAACTGTGATACCTGTCAGTGTCACTCGCTCACCCACCAGAAAAGTCCATGTCTTCAAGTGAGTGTCCAGCAGCCCCAAGATTCAATTCACCTCCTCTCTTGCACTGTCAGTGGCCCGTTTGTTGTGGTGCCTAATGCCTGAGGTGGGGAACACACAGGTGCTGGCTGGAGAGACGACGTCACTGTCAGCAAAGCTCACCCACTACACCACCTGACCTGCCACCTCTGGCGTTGCAGAGGTGCAGTTGGTTTGGTCAAAGTGGAAGTAGGGTGGTTCATAAGGACCTGAGCTCCGCTGTACTGAGCAGTGATGAGGCCCTTGAAGGCCCTCCAGTTTTCAGGGTATGTGTACAGGGTCCCATCGCCATGGTGATTCCGCAGAGAAAGGGCAACTTGTCTTCTCATTAAGTTGGTTTCCTCAGGCATTTGTTACAGTAAGAGAAGACATTACCACACGTAAGCAGTCTCAAACCGTAGGTACGCGCTGTGTTTGCTCATGTGCCTGTATTCTTATCATAAAGGTGAAAATGTGGGTCTGGGAAGAAGGGAAACCCAAAGGAATGGCCATAAGGAAAAGATTCAGTCAATAAGAGGGATGGTTCTTGATGTTTAAGCATGAGGACCTGAGTTTAGGAGGCAGAGACAGAGGGATTCCTGGAGATTACTGGCCAGCCAATCTAGCCAGATTGGCGAGTTTCAGATTCGCTGAGACTCTATTTGAAAAACGTAAGATGGAGAACAACTGAGAGGGACACCTACCACTGAGCTCTGTCCCCCACACGAACCTGTATACTCATGTGCACACGGAGATTAAACCAAAGGAGTAGGAGACCCAGGTAAATCTCAATGGCCGGACTCCAAGTCCTCTCATTCATGAGGTCTTTCTTATTTCTCCCACCTAACACGATCCTTCCTGTTTTGCTGATGGTTTTGTTTTTTGATCAAATTTTCACTCCATAGCCCAGGCTGGCAGGGAATTCTGGATCCCGCTGCACCCGCTTCCTGGTGTTGGGGTTACTCACGTGTGCCCCTGTATTCTGTAGGTACGCCCCCACTTTTTAAACTCCACGTGTCCTCAGCACTTGCTCTAGCTTCCTCTACCACAACCTTCCTTCTAGTAGAGTTTTACACCTAGAGTTCTACTCCCCATCCTCCCAGAAGACCTGCGCTTCCCAGGGAAGCGCCCATCACCACACATTACTCAAGGACATCTGAGGACCTGGACTGGTGAAAGACCATGATTGGCGATTTACAAAGTAGTTGTTGACTTAAATCAAACTTCAGTATGAAAATAACGTTAAAATGTTGAAGGAGTCTGGAAAGTTCTGGATAGTCCATCGAATGATAGCCTGGCCACACCTCCATCCCTGTGCCCTGTCTTTGCTGCGAGTCTTCCCATCTAATGTCCTCTGTCCCTGCTTGAGTTATGCCCCACACCTGTGTCCTGTGGAGGGTTAAAGTTCGCTGGCTCTCTTCCCAAGAAGAAAGAGGATGCAGTCTATTCTGTCAGGGGAGACACAAAAAGAGCGGGAGAAACAGGAAGGCTTTCAGGGTTGTAGCACACATCTTTTTTATTCTATTTATTCAGGGTTTCCCACATGCCAGCCAAGTGCTCACACAGCCGGGAGCACATCCCCGATCATTGACGGTCACCGTACCTGTCAGGAAGCAGGAAAAGCCACAATGGTCTCCATGTGAGGTGATGACCTGGAGTGGTCATGGGGCCCTGTCCCAGCTTTATCAGACTGAGAGTCCTTCTCTGGGGTCTAATTATGGTAACCAGGCCCCCTTAAGGTCTGGTTAATTTCCTCTCCCTACAGAGGTTCATTCTTTAAAAGCTAAAATTGACCTAAATTGCTGTGAACCAAAAAAATGAGTGAGCTTGACTGGGGGAAAAGAACACCCTACTGCATTTGATCTCTACCCCCACCATGGAAAGCCACACTCACCCAAAGGGTATCAGTCAATAGACCTAAAAATGGGTTAAGGCTGTTTATTAAGTTGAGCTACAGAGGACCTAGGTCAGCTTCCCACTCCATGGCAGCTCCAGGGAAGACACCCACGATCAACAACTAGAATCTTTTGGTAATTACAGTCACGGAAAATTCCAGTTGCAAAACAATTTCATTCGATCCATGGGTATTAAATGCCCATTAACTGGTGCTCTAAAGTGTGGCCTGTGACGGGCAGGAGCAGGACAGAGGCGGTTGGGCACACAACAGACTCCCCTGCCACCACAGCACACGCTCTCACGGCAATGCCACGAAGAGCCACATCCGTGTACGTGTGCATGGGTCCGCTCTGAGTCTACGGAGAAAGTGGTAGGATTCACACGAGCTGAGTGAGACTTCCGCCCTGCACCAGCGTGGAAGGAAACATAAGACTGACTCTCTCTAAAGGTTTGAGGCAAGGCTGTGTCTGAGGGGGAGGAGGCAGGGAAGTTCACATTTGCCATCTCACTCGGAACTCAAGCAGCACAGTATCTGACTGTATGAGGACGTTGGAAAAAGAGAAAATGGCGCATGGGGGGCTGGGGGTTGAGGATCTACACATCCCCAGTGTCAGCTGAGCTGGGAGGTAGTAAGTATCCTGCAAGAGGAGGAACATCTGACTCCAGTTTCCACGGTTTTCTTGGGCCACCAGCAAATCTCTGGATCCCCAGGCCCTAGAGTTAACAGTAGAGATGAACAGGGTGAGCAGTGTGGTTCAGGAGCAAAGCCATCTACAATGCCTGGGTCTAACCCCTAGACCTGCAAAAATGAGGCTAAAGAAAATATTTCTCTGTGTGGGACTGTGGGACTGTGTTTCTCAGAGAACTGTGGAATCTCTAGGCCAGCCCTGTCTCCCAGTTGCCTAGACCATCGCAAGCAAGCTGCCCTGGGAATGGTGGGTTCTTTTCTCATCGCTAAAACACTTAGCAACAACAACACACACATAAATAAATAAATAAATAAATAAATAAATAAATAAATAAATCACTTAAAACAGGGGCTGGTTAACAGTACACACTGCTCTTACAGAGGACCCAAGTTCAGTTCCCAGCATCCCCATGGGGCAACGCACAACTACTTATAACTACAGATCCAGGGGATTGGACTCCCTCTTCTGACTTCCAAGAGCATTGCTTACGTGCACATACGCACACACACAGACCCACATACTATACACAACTATAAAATAAAGCATAAGGAAGGCAAGGTTTATGCTGGTTCACAGGTCAAGGGTCTACATGCCCTTCGCAGCGGGCAAGCCATGACAGAGAGTGTGAGGCAGCCATCACACATGTCCACCGTCAAGAAGCAGAAGCAATGCTTACATTCAGTTCACTTTATTTCTAAGTCAGTGGGAGACCTGAGCACAGGGGACGGCACATCCATGTTTAGGGTGGGTCTTTCCGTCTCCGTTAGCCTAATCTAGAAGCGTTCCTCACAGAAGCTCGTCTGCTAAGTGATTCCAGAGCCTGGCCAGCTGACAGTCACGGTTAAGCATTAGATGTGGCTAACGAGCCCTGCTGCAGGCCGAAGTACTGCCCTGAGGGCAATGGCTTCTTAGCAGCCCAGCTCTTCAGCCCCTCACCCAGCCCACATGTGGGTGCATGCCAAGTGGACACCTACACGCTCAACTCAGTGTGGTGTCAACGAGTTCACTTGTTTTTCTCAATAACTGAGAGGGGATGGGAATGTTCCCAAGAAGGGACCAAATGGCCCCGCTAGGAAGTCTTTCTTTGTGTGACTGTAGTAGGAGAAGACAAGGGTCAGAGAGGATTTAATTTCTTTATAAAAGTATGTAATTCCGGGGTCTTTGGGAAATGGGGAGAGAGGGGACATGAGGGATATGTGGAGGAACCGCATACACAGTGGCACCATATCTGGAGACTCTGTCAGGAAACAAGGCCCAGAACAGCATTTATGGGTGGGTACACTAGGAAGAGTCCTAGCTGGGAGCCTAACTTGGGGTGACCCTAGATCTGAAGGCACCTCGGCTGACCAGTCTCCATGAGTTTTCAAAGCAGGGCCACTTGGGAATCTGCAGGGTTGGAGAGGTGGCTCATTCAATAAACTACCTGTTCTGCAAGCCTGAGGAACTGAGTTTAGATTCCCCAGCACTCATGTGAGAACCAACGGCTGGGTAGAGGCGCCCAGATCTCTGGAGCTCCTTTGACAGCCATCCACCTCAAATCAATGGGTTCCAGATTCATTGAAAGATTTCATCTCAAACAGTAACGTGGAGAGTGATGAAGGGAGGCACTTGGCATCGACCTCTGTCCACACACACACACACACACACACACACACACACTCATACACACATGCACACACACACTCACATACTCACACACTCATGCACACACACATGCACACATACTCACACACACACACACACACACACACACACACGCTCACGTGCACACACACACACACACACACACACACACACACACACACACACACACACACACACACACACACACACACACACACACACACACACAGACAGACACACACACACACAAACACACACACACACACACACCCACATACACACCCAACACCAAACACACACACACACATATACACACACTCACACACATTACACACTCACACACATTACACACACACTCACCCACAAACTCACCACACACATACACACACACACTCATACATATACACACACTCACACACACACTACACACACACACTCACACTCAAACTCACACACATACTACACACACTCTCACACACATACACACACACACACACACTCACACACGTATACACACATGTATGTGCATCCACATGCAGGCAGTTGGATAGACACAAATTGTCTAGGAAATTAGACAACTGTGGTGGTGACAAGGACGACTCCACTCTTTGGATGGCAGCTAACTGGTGTGCATCAGAGAGCAGCTTCCTACTCTGACTGACTGGGAGCACCTTGGGCCACACAGGAGCTTGGGAAGATGTCTGGGGCTCCTTTGGCAAAACCTCAAGTCCACGCCCAGCCAAGGCAGAGTCTGGTTTGGCTGTAAACTGAGCTTTATTCACAAGGGAATACTCCATTTAGCAACAGTTGATGAGTCTTTCTCGTCAAACTCACCACTGGGACACACACTTGCAGACACAAGGCCCGCTCAGACATTCCCTCAGTGTGAGCATAAAAGCTGCCATGCTTCCTTGGGATATATTTCTGGACTGGAAAAAGTAACATAACTGTGGTGTCCCAAGAAGAAAAGAACATTCTTTTGTGGAAAGAAGGGAGGGGCAAGTGATTTCCTTTGAGTAGGAGCTTCCTCTGGGGAAGAAAACAAAACCCACGTAGACACCTAGGCTATAGTCTGACTTCTGTGGCTATAACCAAATACCTGAAACTGTGTGATTTATAAAGAACAGAAGGTTTCTAAGTCACAGCTCTGGAAGCTGGCATTCTGGTGGGGGCATCGTAACCTAAGGAAGGCATCACACAGTGACACGGATCTGACACATTAGGTCAGATGTCTTCCAAAGTCACTGACATCATAAGGCACCTCACCCTAATGAACTCATCTGACCCCACAGACCCCTGGACGTTCCACACAAAGAGTCAGGTGGTGAAGGAAAGGACTCAGAACGTTGGCTGTTCCTGTGCTAGCAACCGGATGAACTCTTCCCTCAAGGAACTCTGGGACTTGAGGCTCAGAAAGCCAGTCTCTCATCTTGGAATAACCCATCTTCCCCTTGTTATTTGAGGCAGTGCCTCATGAAGCACAGGCTGTCGGCAGGCCAAAATGACCTTGAACGCCTGTTTCTTCTGCTTCCCAGATGATGCAATTACAATATTGTCACCATGCCTGGCTCTGAAAATACACTTTTCTATCCGTTTTTGCCTTGAGAGAACCCTTAGCACTGCCCTCTCAGCTACAATGAAATTACACTGGAAGAGATGGTGAAACCCTAGAGAAAACTAGACCTTCCTTCGGAAGTGACCAGAGGACCCTCCGGCCATTCGAAGGGACCGTCTTCCTTCCTGTGGCATCTGACTAACCCGAATGCTGCTTAGGGACTCACGTGAAGCAGGGTCTTTCTGTCTCCTTCCATCTTTCCTGTGCCCCACGACCCCACACTTGAGCGAGTGTCACTGCAGGACCCACACCGGCTCGTCTTCCCTGATGCCTACCCATCATCACCATGGGAATCGTCACATTGCCTGGCATCCACCAATCTTTAATGACTCCTCACTGCCAGGCAACAAAGCACATTCTGACCCCATGTCTGCTTCCAGCCTGTGCTCCCTCCTCCTCTAACCAAGCCTGTAGAGGAATTTTAATCCAACAATATGGCTGCTCTGAAAAGGGATCACACCCAAAGAGCTTCTAGGTCTGACAGAATGACACAGCTTCAATCCTTCTGACTGGAACACACAAATACACCATTAGTACTCGTCTTTAATCCCAAACAACAAAGGTACAGTTAGTTCCTGGAGGAAGCAGCCATGTTTGAAAGTGACATCTAGTTGAGGAGTAGACAAGGTGACGAATCAGAGAAAGATTTGACAGAATGAGTCAGAGGTAGGATATGCCCAACTCTCACGAGGACAGTACAGGGAAGGGAGGCAACTTAATAGAGTAGGAAGGGGAGGAGTTTTACCAGGACAGTTTTACAGAGAAGGTTGCAGGTGAAGACAGAAGGAGTTAGTTTAAGGCCAAGCACAGCAATTCAGTGAGAAACGGAGCGAATCAGTTTGAATCAGTCATCTTGGAAAGGAGTTTGAACCAGAATACCTGAGTTAAACCAGCCACCCAGAGTTCAGAAACAACTAAACAGGGTGACCTTATTCAGAAGTAAGCCCCAGAGACAACAGTGACACCTGGCAAATAAAAGTTACTTTTACACATACAACCCCTTGCCTGAGCCCCATTTTCTCCTCAAACTACAGGTTTCTTGCAATATTCCTCATAAGAATACAGTCAAAGCTCACCCCTGGAGCATTCAACCTCTCTCCTCGCCTCCTGCCAGAATCTTGGCATCTCTCCAGCCAGTTTCTCCTCCAGGGCCTCCTGGATCCGGCTGGGTGAGGTGGTCACCTGCTCTGCCTGAGCCTCCCAACTCTCTGTGTGACCTACCAGTGCTCTCATTACGTCCTCTTCCCCTCTCAGCTCTGTGTGTCTCCACACTCTCCTCTCTGATGTGTGTGTCCTGCAAAGGCCCCATGTTCTGAGCGCATTCCTCAGCCTGAGTTCCCAATAGGGAGGCAAAGCTAGCATGCACCAGACACTGTTGCCAAAGGGGGGAGTTGTAAACAAGACACACACAGAAGAGGTGTGGTCTAGTGAAAGAAGTTAGCTCACTGGATACAAGCCCCTTCCGGACCAGTGTTAATTAGTGCAACCCCTTCTCTCTGCTTTATTTCTAGGGCATCATGGGGTGAGGAATTACGTCCTATGGGTCCCGAGCAACAGATCTAGATGCAGAGCCTGAAGCTTCCAAACCCTGAGGCCAAAGTAAACCTTCCCTCTTTTAAGGTCGGTAGTCTCAAGTATTTTATCGCTATACCCGAAAGCTGTTAGGCACCTTCTCTGCTAATCCATTAGTTAACGTTTCTCAAGTGTCTGGTGTATTCTGGGCTTCACGGGAGGTACAAGGTCTGAGCCAGGACAGCAAGGTCCTTGACCCCAAGGCACTTACACTCTGATGTTCAAATAAATAACAGCAGCACCCATGATGCCCACAGAGCAGTTAGTGCCTGACAGAACAGACAGTGGGGCAGACGGCAAATCAGTACTAGGCGGGCAGCCGCACCAGGTAGCTGCAGGCATTCTAGGAAAGAGAGACCAGGCTAGCTGAGGTCTCCATGGTCCACAACGCTGACCTACACATGCCCTGTCCTCAGGTTGCATTGAAAGACAGCATCTTACAGCCACTTCGTCAACTTCTACTGCCACACTTGCCTCCTCTCCTCCACAGAAGCCCTGCTCTGCACCCTACAACCTGGCCCGCTGTAGAGATGTTGGGGTCTGGGTGGCAGGAAGGAAATGAAAGGCAAAGGAGATATTCCCGGCCAACAGGGACCTGCCCCTGACATCTCTAACCTCAGGACTTCCCATGCCTGTGGAAGGAAAGTAAACCTCACGTAGGGGTGGCCCGTGGCTGGCTGGCTGGGGCTGAAGGTGTGTGGCTCTCCAGCAAGCCTGCTTATTTTATAGCCTTGGGAAAACGGCCCTGGAAATGACCAGCTGTGTTGATTATAAAGCCCAAGGGCCCCGAGCTGTCACGAGGGGAGAGGACTGTGAATCCCAGGACACTGAACCTTGGTTAATCAGCTGCTAAGTGAGTGAGACAAAGGGCTAAAAGATGTTGTTTAGAACACCTCATTAATAAGATTCAAAATTGTTTTCTGCAATTACGGGCAATCATTGGTTATTTTACCCCCAGCCAAGTAGAATTCCCACAGCCAATCTATAGTTTTGGTTTCAAATGCCAAGAAAAATTCCCTGGCACGTGGGAGAGAGTGGGAGAAGAGGCTGAGATTTTGAGACCAGAAGCCCTTGATCAGCTAATGTAGAATAATCTACTGGGAAAAAGAGCCTGCCAACAAAATGAAACCAGTGAGTGGACTGTCCAGGGGAGAGCGTGGCCGCACAGATCACTTCCACATGGGCTCCCCATCCGCCTTGCAGCCGCAAAGCAAACAGAAGGGCTGCTCTCTCCTCCGATACTCCATCCTGCTGTAGCTCCCACTCGCTTCACATATTTCAGCAAACCTAACAATGTCTTAATATTCTAGTAAGAAATCGAAGGATGTATTCCATCGAGTTTGCTCAGGGAAGTCCTGCCTCAAGTCCACACAACCTTTCCTATTTGCATCATTCATTCATCCATTCAATCAGTCAGTCAACCATTCATCCATTCAATCAGTCAGGCAGTCATTCAGTAATTCATTCATTCAATCAGTCAATCATTCATTCAGTCAATCATTCAGTCAGTCAGTCATTTAGTCATTCAGTCAATCATTCATTTATTCATTCATTCATTCAATCATTCAGACAGTCATTTAGTCATTCAGTTAATCATTCATTCAGTCAATCATTCATTTATTCAGTCAGTCAGTTAGTCATTCATTCATTCATTCAGTCCGTCCGTCAGTTACTATTCATCAACACTACACTGTCTACACTGAGGCTCATCCTTGGCTTGGGGATTACAGTCGTTCTCTGAGAGCTTGGGCTGGTGCTGACAATGCGCACCACAATCCACCATGCTAAATCAGGCTTTCAACATTTCAACCTGTGGGAGACATCTAAACCCTGAATCCCATTTCATGTATATGGTGGTGTGAAAGGAAACTTCCACATTCTTAGTTTCTTATATTATCCTGTCTCTAATATGGGCATACATTACTTTTACAAGAGTAAACGTTTTGCTTACTGGTTTCACCTGTTACACACTAATTTCTTGATAAGTGGAGGGAGATAAAAGGGCAAATTGGTAGCAAATATCAAGAAAACTTTCTGTATGGATAATCCAAATGTGACTGGGAAAGCAGCTGAACTTTACTCGGCCAACTACTTTCTGTTGTGGTATCAGGTGCTTAATCTATCAGTTGGCCTTGGAGCTTTGCAACCAGTCTCTTAGAATCTGTTCAGTGACAAGAGTTAGCTACATCAAAGTGGCTGTGAGGAGTTTAACAGGAGGGGAGAAAAGAACATGCAAAGGAGTTGCCACACTCTCTTGAGTTCTCCCGTCTTTAAAAGTCTTTATTTAAATATATATTTGATTTTCTTAAAGGGCAAAGCAAAAAGAAGCAGGCATAACCTGAGGTCGGAGGGTTCGTGGGAATCTGCAGGCTGACCAGAGGCACACATCTGCAGCTCACAGCGGTGTGAGGGCCACGTCAGGCTACTGTGTGTAGTAGTGCTCCCCTGGTCTCCTCTGACAGCGCTGCACTGTATGCCTCAAAGCAGCCATTGAGGTTGGGGCTCCAGATCAAAAACTGCCCACGTAGCTTTGTACAAATGTGGCCTCGGGCTACACCGAAGCCTGCGGTTCTTTCAAAGTTGAGAACGAATTACAACATGGAGTAAACACACGATCGGATTTCATCAGTTGTGGAACCCCGCTACCCTTCCTGACTCCCCGAAAAATCAGCTCAGGACACCTCACACAAAACACCTCATCCTTTGAAGAAAGATGATGGACCAGGGAAGACGGAAACACTGAAAAAGTGAGCACCGTTCAGGGGGCTGGTACCAGAGGGCTGCAAGCATCAATTCCCAGTTCTGATCTCTGTAACCAGCTGCAACATTGTTTCCCAGAGGAGTGAAAGGTTTTTGTCTGAGTTACACTTTCCGCCTTTACTGGGACTTGGGGAGTATTTTAAAGCGCTGCGTGTGAGCTTATGTGAGGAACCCTACGGTGAAGCCACAGAGGAAAAGTCAGGGTGCCTCGCCTGGTCTCTGAGCACAGCGAAATTCACCAAGCAGAACAGCTTCTCTGGAAAGGATTTGCTGTTGTCTGCTCTGAACCAGTCTCAGAGGGGAGTCCCAGGGAGACCCCAGCAATGGTTTGACTCTTTGCTTTCTCAGGGGAATGTGACAGACAGCTCCGTCATTACTGTGGAAATGTCACCCTCACAGCATTCCTATGGCCAGGCGTACTACAAGTTTCGATTGTCGGAGTGCATTTCGTGCAGTTTCCCTGGATTCTTATGAGAAGAGACAATATGGCGGCAGCATTTTCCACCCTGGTCGATTATTCCTGCCGACTAAGGATCTGTTTACCTTCCACACACCTTAATGATGATGCTACTATGGATTCCAGAAGTGAACCCAGCCATCGCTGGGAAGAAACCGCACCTACAAACAACAACAATGCATACTAATGGTGCTTTTAATAGAATCTGGTGCCCTGGTGTGCACAGACCGTAATGCGTGAAGGAGGCTTTGCTGGGAGGTAGCACGAGGATGCTGAAAACACACAGATGCTCTTTTATGGCTCCAATCAGGACTCGTAAAATGAGCAGTTAAGAAATGGCACAAAGAATGTGGCTTGGGGGCAGGGCGGGGCGGGGCAGGGCGGGGCAGGGCGGGTGGTGGGGGCTAAACTCTGAGTCCTTTAAGAGACCTATTTGTTTTGAAGTTGACATGGAGGGGATATTTCCAGAACCTTAAAACATAGGTGTATTTCATTACAGATTCAGATTCAGTAGGAGAGGGGAGTCCTGACAGCGTGTGTACCCCCTGCCTCTGTAGTTTAGAAGCATGGATTTGCTCTTTTGACTTTTTCCCCCACCCCAGGGCTCATATCTGGGTCTGGCAAACAGCTTCAGAGGAGAATCTGGACAGGGACTTTCAGGAAATTCTGAACCAGTTTAAATTAGGGGACGCTTGTCAGTTGAGACGCAGTTTGCTCCATGCAGTGGAGACGAGCCTCTGTGGGCTGAGGGAGGAATGGTTAGACCCAGACTGCCCTCAAAGCTGCAGAGGTCTGTCCCCAGCCTATGGAGAAGTGGAGAACTCTTCAGGGGGAAATTGGCTTGAGGGAGGCCTACCCTCTCTTGCCTCTCTTTGTTTCTAAACTCCATAAGGTGATCAGGTCCCTCCTCCCATACTCTGGATGGTGCTACCTACAAAAGGCCCAAAACAACGAGGCCAGGCAAGTTTGGATGAAACCATAAACCAAAACAAACCATGTGGGAGCTGAGATGGAAGGGCATTGTAAGCCAGGGGCCCGGGCCGGCCCAAACAGTATCATAAAACCCCATGATGAGAGAATGAAACGATTGACTTTTGAGCCAACATAAAAGTTAAACGGGGACCAGTGCTGACTCGGTGGTAACTCCAGAGATCACAGAGTGTGGTAGATGCAATCTCTATCGTGTACCTAACAATCTATCTGCCCAGGTGAAATGCACAGGGTTGGGGCCTTTGCTGAAAGGAGAGCCATTCTGCTCATCTTGAAACACTTGGGATGACTGGCAAGGTGGCTGGGTGAAAATCCATACAGACAGAGACAAGGGGACAGAAATAGGTATTGTATTAAACTCCTGAGATTCAGAAGTCACTCAGGGAGGCCCCTACACAGAAACCACCCATACATCCAGTTTCTTATGCAGCCAAAATCAGTTTCCTTACAGCTTCAAACCCACTTCCAAAAGGAGAGATTGGGATTCAGAAAATTTAATCATTTAGACGGTTGTTTTCCAGAGGCAGAGGCAGAAGGATCACAAATTCGAGGGCAGCCGGAGCAACTTAGTAGGACTTTGTCTTAAAAGAGAAAGCCAGGCCTGTAAGCCCAGGATTTGAGAGGCAGAGGCAACAGGATCAATGGTTTAAGGTCGTCCTTTGCTATTGAAGCCAACCTGGGCTACATAAGACCCTGTCTCAGAAATAAATAAGTAAAAAAACAAAGAAATAAAATTATTAGAGCACTTGCCAGGTATGTATTAAATCCTAGGTACCATCCCGAAGACTACAGAGAGAGAGGACGGATTGTGGGCAGGATGATTCTGTGACCTTTCCCAAGATGAGACAACTAGACCAGGAAAAGACCTTAGGTCTGTCTGTCTCTAATGTCCATAGTCTCTCCACTAACCCTTGGCCTGTGTCCTCCAGGGTAGATAAATTTTGTGTTCTTTCCCCAGAAACAGCTTAGTTGGTTCCAAGGATACCCAAGCAGGAACAAGGACAGAGGCCAGTGTTGTAAAGGACCTGGCACATACATTTCGACTTCCCTATAGCCATATCCCCAGGTCTTTCTGAACGTGGCCATGACAGCAGGAGGCTTGGACGGAAGGACTCGGGGGAGGGGTGGTACAAAGGGCCCAGTCCTTCCAAATGGGATAATTGAGGACATATGTCTGCTTGGCAATCGCAAAGAAAGCTGCCCTGTGATTCTTATGCCCCAAAGCCGTAACACAGTCTAACAGGCCTCCTGCCTTCCAACATTCAGGCTGACTTATAAAATGGAGTCAACCTAAACAAGAGCAACTTTAAAACCCCAACAGGAAATAAAAGACCCGAAGCCAGGGCGGCCTCCTCAGATACAATCAGGCCCCTGTGGTGAGGAATGGCTAGGGGTGAAAACTTACCCCCATTAAAAAAATTCCTACAGAAGCATGGCAAAATTAGAAATGTCTCCCTTGCCCCCACAGGCCCCTAAAAGGGAAGCTTGTTTCCATCTGAGGGCGGGGAGTGAGTGGCGGGCAATGACTTCTCTAACGGTTAGCTTTGATTTCTCCAGGTTGTGAACACCAGGAAGTGGGGAGCAGACTTTATGTTCCAGCAAAGATCTGAGACCTAGAATTACAAGCCATTTATTGTCGTATCCCACTGCCTGGTCGTCTGCACTCCTGAAGGAGCAATTATCCAGGTGGCTGATAGCCTTTCTGAATGCAGAATTGCAGAGGTCACAGAAGTTGTGCAGGGCTGTGGGTTGGGAAGCAAATGGGGTGGATCTGGAAACACAGACTTTAGGCTCCCCAACAACACCTTCCTGGAAAAAGGAGGGTCCCCAGTACCCCAGGCAGGCAGCCGTGGTCACCCCACTGCTGCAGTGTTACACATGCACACACACAGCCTGCTTAATCCCGCACATATTGTAATTGTATTATTACAAAATGGAAGATGGCTAAGCAGGTAAAGGTGCTTGTTGCCGGAGGCTGTCTACCTGAGTACACAGCAAAGCCAACAATAACAATAATAATAATTAAAGAACCCCACAACCTACATAAAGGTAAAAGGAGAGACTCCTTCAAAATCGTTGACTCCACAAAATTGTTCCCTGGCCTCTACATGTGTGATACACATGTGTGCTCACATGTACCCTTCATGCACACATAGATACACTCAAGAATAACTGTTAACTAAATCAAAATAGAACCAACTTGGCCTGTCAGCATGTTTAGCCTGCAGTAGTTCGGAAGCAGGAGGGGAGAGGCAACGGAGACACTGAATGGTTCCTCACCCACACAGGAGAGTTTGATCTATGAGCCAGAGCTCACACCAGCTTCAGCTCTGAGCTGTGTGGCCAGCAGAAAGTCCCCAGCTTCTGTAACACACAGCCGATTCATGTGCACAATGAAGAAAACAATCTTTCCCTCTCGGGGTCACTAATGATGCCCAGGACAGAATTTTGAAGGGAAAAAAATCTTGCTGTCTTTTGCACAAAAGAAGGAAAAAGGAACCTCTGGCAGGTCACACAAGGGCCTTCGTCTCTTCTAGAAAACACCCTGCGTTGAAGCTCACCACAGAGCTAGTTATGCCTGATTCCATACATTATGATGGAGAATGTTTGGGGAAACCTGTTACCCACTAATTAGCCTACATCTGAAATTCAACAGTTACAAGAGTGGTTTCTTAGGCCTAAAGCTTCAGTTTCTGCAAAAAGACAGTGAGCAGAAAACCTAACTGTTCCAGTAACAATGCCTTCCTCTGTCCCTCCTTAATGCTAACACTTTTTTTTTAAATCCTTTTCTGAAAACAAAGACAAAAAAAAAGAGGAAAACCAGAGGCAAATGGAGGAAAGTGGGAGTCAGCCTCAAAGAACAAAAAAAAAAAAAAAAAAAATACAGAATTGGGAGGCTGGGAAACTGCTGACTATTCTCGTACACCTCCAAACACAAAGATTCTAACCTCCTCTGGGGATGGAGGCTGCGAACCGCATCTGCTGTGTAACCCTCCCATTAATGATATTCCAAAATATTTAGGATTTCAGCCACAATATTCCTGCCTCAAAGCCGCACGAGCTGCAGAAGATTTAAATATTTTGTCTAGGAGATTATCAGGGCTCTAGACAAGATCAACCAGACTCAAGAGACTGAGGAGGAAATAAAAAATGGTTTCTAAACCCCAGCTCCTCGTGGCAGGCATCGTGTGGCAGCCATAGTCTCCCTGTCCTTTGCGAGCATCTGTGAGAATGGGATTTAGGAGAGAAATGAGATGTGGGAATATCGTAGGTCCCATCTTAGAAATTAAAAATAAACAAGCTAGCAAAGAAACAGTCTTCTGGGATCAACATCACCGCGCATTCCTTGCGGGCTTTTTTCTAATCCCATAACACATTAACATCATATATCAAGCGCAGACACATAAATTCCTATTGATTTATCACTGACAGACCAACAGACCACAACCTGCATGAGGGCAAAGGCTAGGTTTATTTGACTGGCTGCCCATGAGGGAGACCTGGTGAAAATGCTTGATTCGCTGTGCTCCTTGGGAAACACTTTTAGACTGCATAAACCGTGAATGATTAAGTATTTAAGTGATTGCATGGGATGGATGGGTGGAAAGATGGGGAGATGAGTATATGGGTGGGGTTGGGGATGGATGGATAGATAGATAGATAGATAGATAGATAGATAGATAGATAGATAGATAGATGGATGGAATTGGGAGATGGATGTTTGGGTAAGTGGGTAAGTAGATGGTGGATGGATGGATGGATGGATGGATGGATGGATGGATGGATGGATTGGCAGACAGATGAACAGATAGACAGACAGATGGACAGACAGACGGATGGATGGATGGATGGGTATTGGATGAATTAACAGATGCATTAATGGCTAGGTAAATGGATGACTCATGAGTGAACAAAGGGATAAAGAAACACATGGTTTCAATTATCTCAATCTATAAGCAAAATGGAACACGAATTCTCCCCAATTCTGCACTTCCCACCACCTAATAAATGCCTCGGAGTCCTCACCGCCTTACCGGAGGGAAGCACCACATGCACATGTGTCGGGGGCACAGCGTGTGTATTAGCACTTTGCCCTCTCGGCATGAAGACTGCTTGCCATCTGCCTTCACACATAAGTGAAAGGACATAGAAACAAACGGCATTCCATCAGATGGATGGAAGTTTGAGATTAAAATGTGGGCACGCCAGCGCATGCGTGTGATCTCAGTACTGGAGAAGCCAAGAGCCGGCGGGTTATGAGTTGGAGGCCAGCCTGGGCTACATAGTGAGAACCTACTAGGAAAGGAAAGGGAGAGAAGGGAGGAAGGAGAGGACAGCGGAAAGAGGGGAAGAGGAGTGCAGGGAAGGGAAGCTTGAGCTTACAAAATCTCCTGCAGGTGCTGAAACAGCAGAGACGCTCTCTAGCCATTGCCTGGTCAGAAGCCTCACCAACAGCCTTGTCACCCCATGAAATCTTCCCGTGCTTGAGGCCTCATCTCTACAATGAGTGAAACATGCTTAAACACGCTTGGGTTCTGCTTGGCTTGGAGCCTCGGGTGGGCTCACGCATTCCCCATCTCAACCCTAGACTGCTGCGGGGTCTCTGCACCACTTGACCTCTCCGTCTACGCCAGAGGCGTTTCACCAACTCACAGCATCCTTTATCCTTCCCTTAGACAACCACTACAGCGTGTGACTTCATGCTGATCTGCGATTTATTTAATGCTCGTTCCCATGTTTATTTGTAATTTATTTAATGCCTGTCCCCACCCCGAATATAAATGACTAATATTCCTATGGACTTACTAAGTATCAGGCTTTCTTTAATCACCCTGCCTGAATTATTTACTTTAAATCCTACAGTAGTCGCCGACGTAAAGATTTTGATCATTCCTGTTTTACAGGGAGAAAACCGAGGCTGAGACACAGGTACCTTTTTCAAGGACTCACGACGTAGTGAGAGGCTGAACTTGGATCTGACCTCGGGCCCTGGCTGCAAACATGGTACTGGCTAAAGTCTCGGATTCAACCCATTCTGCTCTGTTCACCATCGTATCACTGCCTCGGTGCTGAGCGAAGTAGCCTGGAATAAGTCACAGCTAATGGAGGGAAGAATGAGGGATTGGAGGGCAGGAACTCTGTAGGGTTATTCTGTTTGTTTGAATTTGTTTTCTTTGTTCTGCTCTGTTCTCTCGGTACTAGGGATGGTCCCCAGGGTCTCGTGATGCATATTCAACTCCTAAGCTGCTCCCCGCCACACACACATGCACCCTTATTGCATGGCCTTTTCTGCCCTGTGGACTGACTAAAGCCATCGAGTTAGGAAGGTGCAGGGGTGGGCTGGAAACCGCTGGGAGCTGTACACAGCTGCACACAGACGGGGTCGTGTGTGAAGTGCAGGTCCACGTGGGTGTGCTAAGAGCTCCGAGGTCACGGAAATCCACTCACTGTACCCTGCATACTCGTCACCTCCCACACTCTGCATTTACATTGAGGGGATTAAAATGTCAAAATATTCCTACATATCCCTTTAACTTATATAAATATACTTCCCCAGTGGTACTTTCTCTTTGGCCTTGACCTCGCCTGTTTACTCCGAGCGTATATTACTCAGTCGCATAGATACACTTTTCTTTCTCTTTTCAGTGCTTGACTTGGACAAGGAGAGCCGAGCCTGCTAAACCAGTGCCCTTCCAGTCCCATCCTTTTACGTCTCTAAATTGAGTCCTGAGAGTAAATTCTTATGAAGACTCCTAGGAGGTGGGAAAAGAGCCATGTTGGTCAAGTAGTTACCATGTAAGCACAAGAACATGTGTTTAATCTCCCGAACACACATTTTTTAAGGAGGGGGAAGGGACTA
Organism: Rattus rattus; assembly: GCF_011064425.1. Classification (NCBI taxonomy): domain Eukaryota; kingdom Metazoa; phylum Chordata; class Mammalia; order Rodentia; family Muridae; genus Rattus; species Rattus rattus. The sequence goes on along the minus strand of NC_046163.1, from coordinate 56,915,856 downwards.
GAAGATGACTCGATGATTAAAACACTGCCACACAAGCAAGAGAACCAGAGTTCAGGTCCACAAGAGCCCAAATAAATGCCAGAGGGGCATGATGGCCTGCCTATAATTCTAGCTCAGAAAGTGGAATAGGCAAGGGATCCCCAAAGTAAGCTATCTCAGGAGGCCAAATGTATCAGCGAGCTCTGGTTTGACTGCATGGCTCTGCTTCAGAGTAGAACGTGTCTAAGGAAGATTTCTAGTGTCAGCCTTGGGCCTAAACACACACACACACACACACACACACACACAGTTCACATGCATGCATGCACACATGCACATATACACATAGACACATGTTAAACACATGTAGATATAAAAAAAAAGGGAAAAATCATAGTGGGGCATGGGGAACAGAGGGGTGAGGTGAATCACTAAACAGAGAGCCTAGCCTATCTGGTGAGTTTCAGGCCCGGAAACCCTCTCTCAAAATACAGGGCACAGATCCTAAGGAAAACCATACAGGGTTACCTTCTGGCCAGTACTATTTTTGGAGATAAGATCTCATGTAGCCAGGCTGGCCTCAAGCTCTCTATGTAGCTGAATATGAACCAGAATTTCGAATTCTAAAGTCGTTACTTCTAAAATCCCAGGATCATAGGCATGCACTGCCACACCTGGGTTACACAGTGCCAGGGCTGCATCCAAGTGTGTGCACAGCAAGCACTCGGTCAACTGAGATTTATCCCTCGCTCCTTCAGGTTGTTTTTCTTAAATAGAAGGAATAATAAGATAGACTTTGATGGAAAAAAAATGCCAGGGCTGTGGCCAGCCAGGGTATGGGGTATACAGAGCCACTGTTGCAGGAATAATAATCATACCTAAAAAGGTGGGTGGCCAGGGAAGGAAGAGAGACCTCTAATGATGGAGAAGAATAAGGCATGGAGAATGTTCAGTGCAGAGCAAGAAGCACTGACTGGGCACAGCTCAGAAAAGAATTGCTTGGCATGCAGGAGACAGGAGTGTCCTCCATCCCATGCCACAAAGAAAAAGGAAAGCGGAAGGCAGAAGCTGCACTCTTGGTAAGTTCCCTGGGATCTTAGAGTAATGAACCAGACCAGGCACTGTGCCCCAGCAGACATCAGCTTCTGAGGGTAGGGCCAGTAATCTGCTTCTGTGGGTCTTCCAAGAGCTTCCAGAGACAGTTAGAGTCTAAAAGGTACCAAATTCCCTCCCACACACAGAAGGTGTGTTTGGGAAATGCAGATTAGAGCCACCACTAATGGAAAGAAAATGGACTTAGACGAACCAGGTAGGCCAGTTGGAGGCAGAGAGACAGGTTCACATCCAAGCCGGTACAGTACAGAAATCTTCAGGACCAATCTCAAAGTAGGTAGCTAAGGAAACAGGAGGACCACTACATTTGGAATAAAATGTCCATTTTATTGGACAAGAGCTTCCTAAGGGACAATATCCTTGTATCATCTTACCTATAACAAAGCACATAAGGCCATAAAGCCAGACAAAAAAGGGCAGAAACAAGGAAGTTCTGCAATTCTCTGTTCATGGGGAGACAGCATGAAAGATCTAGAAAACAAATAGGGTCCCAGGCAAGGACTCACATCCCTCCATTTCCCACAAACCAGCATGGCAAGGAGCTGACTGCCCCAGATTCTACACAGCCTTTTCTCCTTCTCCACACTGAAAAGAAGCCCAATGGGACAAGAAAACCTGCTCAGACTTATGGAGGATCAAAGCTAGAGTCAGGAAGTACAAACATAGATGTCCTGTGCCAGAAACCTAAAAGAATCCTGTATTCCTAGAATCAGGATGGCATTGACCCAGTTTCAGAAAAGGATTAGAGCAACAAGCAGTTCAAAGGCTAATGCACATGACATAACCCATGAGGCCAGCTGAGACCAAGATGGCCTGCCACCATGGACATTCCCTATTGAAGTGGCAGTGAAAGCACTCTGCAGTGTTACAGAGCAGGCTACAGTGTTACAGCAAAGGCTACAGTGGTACAGAGCAGGCTACAGTGTTACAGAGTGGCCTACAGTGTTACAGAGCAGGCTACAGTGTTACAGAGCAGGCTACAGTGTTACAGAGCAGGCTACAGTGTTACAGAGCAGGATACAGTGTTACAGAGCAGGCTACAGTGTTACAGAGTGGCCTACAGTGTTACAGAGCAGGCTACAGTGTTGCAGACCAGGCTACAGTGTTAGGAAGCATGTTATAGCTTCCACATACAACAAAAGATGATCTGCCTGGAATGGGAGGAGGGTAGTGTACCATGTCTCAAGAAAAACCATCTAAGCACACTATGGTTGCTTTCTTTAAAAAAAAAAAAAAAAAAAGCTTTCAGTCACCACAGGATGACTGGTTCCTACATAAAATCCTAGCAGAGCCCATAAAAAAACCAACCATTACTAAGGCCTCCTGTGTAGTCAGTTGCCTTTTTAAAACAAGGCCCTTTACAATCTTTCTCCATACACTAAACACCTCGGGAGCCTTATATATTATATTTGTACTATGTAATAACTTTGGTCAAACAACTGTTAAAATCTACAAGCCTCCACAGACACGTATGTGCACATGCACACACTACAAAGAAAGGGAAAAGAGAGAGGAAAAGAAAAAGAGGGAGGGGTAAACCCCACTGAATGAGGAAACTACTAGAAACACCCTTTGAAGCAATCCTTGATCACAGCAAAACACCAATCCTTGATCCCAGGTATCATTCTTTTGCCATCTCTCCAGAAACCAGAGCCAATGTTGCCATTTGAATCTGTCAGCTCTTGTTAACACTATTACCAGATTCAGATTCTAAATATCAGATTCTCACACTATCAGATTCCAAAGCGTGAAGGAGAGAGGCCCTTTGTGTCCTGGTACTGAGACTTCCGCATCGCTACAGTCCCAGAGTCTACACAACTTGAATCCCTTGCAACTTACTCACTCGTGGCCGGGCTACCCCTCACCCTCCTGTAGCAAACAAGACGAGAGGAAACTCCAAGACACTGCCAAACAACGTGAAAAACAAATCTAAACAACGTGTTTGTCAATGTAGAGAGGAACCTGCCTCTCAACACAGATTCAGCTAGAGGGGGAGATCAATGCTGTGGACGGTTCCCAGTAGCACTCAGGAGGCAGAGATGGAATTCCTGTAATTGGGGCACAGCAGCAAGTTCAGGGCCAGGGCTACAAAGCAAGGCTCTATCTTAAAAAATACCAAGTATAATACATTATGGGTCTTGAATTGAAAGCAAAGATGAAATTTCAAGTACAGATGTCATTTTCTAGCTCCACACAGTTCAGCTCCTTGAAGCATCAGTGGACTTGCTGGGTCTCAGGTCTGAATCTCTGGGTTCCCTGTTGGTGCACCGGATGTCTCCTTAGTCTGTGCTTGTGTTGATTCTTTCCACAAGCCATGGTAAACCAGGTTCAGTAGGAGAGAAACTCGAGCTGGGTTACTGGGCTCCATGGTTAATATTGACAGGCTCTAAGACCTCCAAGGAGATGAGCCTTCAGGCGTGCCTGTGAGGGATGCCTGAATACATTAACTGAAATGGTTGGTCCTACCCTACACGGGGGCAGCACTGAGTCCTGGGCTAAATAAAAAGAAGAAAGGAAGCCGGGCACCAACATTCATCTCTCTCTGCTTCTCCTGACTATAGATGCATGGTGACCAGCTGCCTCATGCTCCTGCCACCATGATAGGTAGCCAAAATAACCTTTCCATCCTTGAGTTGCTTCTCATCAGGCATTTGATTACAACAGAGAAGTAACTAATACTCGGGTTGGAGAGGAGCATCCTTGCTCCTTCTTTCCTGGTCTTCTCCATGCTCCATTTTATCTCTAAAATGGACATAACAACAGCACCGCCATTACTGGCTTGCTGTATTAAATAACGCCATGCATACGAAGTGCTCAGCATATGGCAGTGTTCATTATGAGTTTTTAATATGTGCTATTAATATATGTAATATGCAAATATATCCCAAGAGCTGTAGGGTTTGGGAAGATGATTTTAAAACTGAAGTTTAAGTTGTCTTAATACAAAAGCAATTGAAACAGATGCTGTTTCTTACTGTAAGCTCTGGGGACAGAGGGGCATTAAGGAGTCAACTAGAGAGGCAAGCAGATCTCTGGGAGTTTTGAGGCAAGCCTGATCTACATACAAAGTTTCAAGAAAGCCAGGACTACAAAAAGAGATCCTGTTTCAAAAATAAACCAAGAAAGAAGAGGAGGAAGAGGAGGGGGGAGGAAGAAGAGGAGGAAGAGGAGGAGGAGGAAGAGGAGGAAGAGAAGGAGGAGGGGGGAAGAGGAAGAGGAGGAGAAGGAAGAAGAGGAGGAGGAGGTGGTGGTGGAAGAAGAGGTGGTGGTAGTGGTGGGAGTAGTAATAGTAGTAGTTGTTGTTATCGTCATCGTCATTGTCATTGTCATCGTCTAAAGTAGAGTTTGGAATGGTGGTCCAGGCCTACTATTCCAGCACTCAGGAGGCTGAAGCAGGAGGTTTGCAAGTTCAAAGTCAGCCTTGAGTTATAGCATCACACCCTTTCTCAAATGTTAACTATGTTTCAAAACTTTGGGTCTGAGGACATCACTTCAGAAGCCACCTATTCCTTCCTCAGAAGGAAGGAGACACTGGGGAGATACAGGTCCCTTGTTATACAGCATGAATATCGAATGTCACTCAAAGGCCCGTGTATTAAAACCTTAGCCCCATAGAGCGCTTGCCTAGCAAGCGCAAGGCCCTGGGTTCGGTCCCCAGCTCCGAAAAAAACAAACAAACAAAAAAAAACCTTAGCCCCAGAGAGGTACTTTTGACACAGGTAGAACCTTTAGGGAGTGAGACCTAGTGGCAGATCCTTAGGTCATTGGGAGCATTTCTCAAAAGAAGCATTTCCCTCTTTACTTCCTGGTCCACGGTGGCTCTGTTCTGCCGCCATTCTTCACATTGTGTGCTGCTTTAGCCCAGGCCCAAATCAACCAGGTCAACTGGTGATGAAGAAATGTGAGCCCAGGTAAGTTGACCCTGGACACTCATTGTCCCGAGTATTTCATTACTGCACTTGAAAGCTCATGTGCACTGGTAATGTCTCCAGTCCTCCCCTCACTTCTGGAAGACAGTACACATAATTTGTAAATGCATCAGTATAAGATGATCATGTCACAACACACAGGGTTTAAAAACTGAACTTCTCAGAGGATGGCTTGCAAGTAGACTTGTTCCTGAAAGGGCTGGGTGTGGTGGCTCACCCCAGCACCTGAGAGGCAGACAAGATGATGAGGGTTCAAGGTTATCCTTGCCCACGTTCTGAGTTTAAGTCCATTCTAGGCTACTTGAGAAACAGTCTCAAAAGAGCAAGAAAAAAAAAACCAACAAGAGAAAATTCTAGAAAGGATATATAAGAACCAAACCGTCCCAAAATGGAAACTTTCCCAATGGTTTTTAAATGATGCATGACCTTCATGACAACTTCAGAAGTCACTTTACTAGAACAGACTACCTGTCTGTCAGCTATTTCTTAAACTTTTTAGAAATTATTTACAGCTTTTTTCCTATAAAATTTCAAATAGTCTACACCAGGAACCACTCTGCTCTTGGGGTTTTATCCTGCTATCCCCCCCCACACACACACACCTGACATTAGACAGTGGGCATTCCCTGAAGCACCAGAAACTTTGTATAGCTGTAATTTGAAGACACTACGTAGTATTTGTCCATGCAGAGTGGTAACAGCTTATATAACCATTTTTCTCATGCTAACTGTGTGGCCCTTTCCTACTCCTCATAACTCTGAATAAGACTACGGTGGGAAACTATCAATATTTCGTTCGGTCTCAGTATCAGAGTTTGGAATGTGTTAAAATAGCTAATGGGTACCTCTAGCGTGAACAACAGTCAAAGTATCTATCACCCAGTGCTGCCTGGGTCCTGAGCGAGAGATGGCCAAATAGATCACGAAAGACAGTGACCATCAACTGCCCGGGAGGCCACAGGGACCATGAGTTGAATGTCTGCCTACCTCTGCAGACACCTGCAACCATAATGCTAGTTTTTCAGCACCCTCTCCCTTGGAATTTTAAGGCCCTGATAATTATTGAGTTCTCCTCTCCTTCAGCCAGACCCACCATCGTCAATCAGTTCATGACCCATGTTCCAACACAACCGAGTTGATTCTAACTTCCTCTGCAACAGTCTTGCTCTTCCAGCCAGTATTGCCTGACTCAATCTCTTCTTACAATGATTTGGTTACAGGATTTTTTTTCCTGTCCATGTTGGAAGATGATGTGGTCTCCTCCTTCCAAATCTTGGTGGCACCTGATCACATAAAAAAAAATCAAATTTCAGCCAAGCGGTGGTGGTGCATGCCTTTAATCCCAGCACTTGGAAGGCAAAGGCAGATGGATCTCTGAGTTCGAGGCCAGTCTGGTTTATAGAGCGAGTTCCAGGACAGCCAGGGCTACACAGAGCAACCCTGTCTCGGATGAGGGCTGAGGGAAGAACTCAGGGAGTAGCGCATGGTAAGCAAGGAAGAAGCCCTGGGTTCAGATCTCCAGCACCTTGCCTGTGCAGCGGACAAACTACCGTTACACCAGTGCTGAGGGGCAGGCTCTGCAGATGTCAGGGCCTTCCTGGCCAGCTAGTCCAGTCAAATGGATGATCACTAGGTGCAGAGAGAGAGAAACAGAGAGAGAGAGAGAGAGAGAGAGAGAGAGAGAGAGAGAGAGAGAGAGGTTGAGAGCAGCATCCACCTAGAGCCCATACATACATATGTACAAGCAAACCCATCTTCATTCACACTTACACATGAACACACATACATGCGTGCATGCACACATACACACATACACACACACACACACCAAATAACAATGATATACAACACACATACATGCACACACATTTGTCTTCGTTGGGCAGCTGAGTACTATGAGTCTAAGTCAAAATATACTTTCTCCAAATCAAAGAAAACCTTATAAAGATGTGAGACTTTAGTGGCTATCTGAATGATCATCAGAACAGCACCTGTAGATGGCTTGGGAGAGAGACATCATCTCTATGGAAGGAAAATGAGTTTGTGGGAGTCAGGAGTTGGCATTCTCCTGCAGCCATTCTTACAGGAACCTCAAGCTGTCTCCTGCATAGTCTGTGATGATTACAGGTTATGTTCATGAACACAGCTCCCCTGTGCCTAACAACACAGGGACTTTAGGTCACAGTCCAGTGTTTTGTTGTGGAAATGTTAACTGGATGGTTTGGCCAAGAAAAATATGACTTTCAAATGTTTTCTTAAAGAAAAACAGTATTAGCTCTCTTGTTCAATGATAGTATAAGGAGAGACTGGAATATTCTTCGAAAGAAAAATGTTAGTTCAAGGTGAAAGTTTGTTATTTTTATTATGGTGAAATACACATAGCATTGGCCATCTTGACCATTTGAGTATACAGTTCAGCAGGATTGAGAATGTTACCACACAACCAAAGCCACCACCCGTCTCTGGCGCTTCTTTCTCCTGCAGATACTGTGCCTCTGAACAAGAACTCACTTCCCTGCCCCACACTCCAAGTTCTCTACTCCAAGTTCTCTACTCCAAGTTCTGAGTTTCGTGGATTCCTGCATCTCATTAAAGTAGAATCGTGCAAAACTTGTCCTTCTGTGACTAGGTTGTGACAAAATCTTCAGGATGCTCAGTGGTTAAGAGCACTGGCCACTCTTGGAAAACCTGGGTTCAATTCCCAGCACTTATATCACAGATCACAGTGTTACAGTTCCAGGGACTCTGGTGCCCTCTTCTGGCCTCTGTGGGTACTGCACACATGTGATACACAGACACACATGTAGACAAAAGCACCTCACACATGAAATAAAAATTAAAAAGGAATAATATCTTCAAACGTCACCCATGTTAGAATGTATTTGAATTTCCTCTCTTTTCTAAGAAATAGACTCAACTCGACACATGCAATGCGCCGTTTGTCCATCCACCTGAGGATGTGTGAATAAGCCTGTAACCATGGTTACTCAAATGTCTGTTCCAGTCTCTGCTTTCTCGGGATTCACATGAAATGGCGATTCCACAGAGCACCATTTGAGCAGTCGCCATGCCGTTTTCCCCAGAGCTGCACCCTGGGTGTGATGGCAGCGATGTGAGGTCTCCCAGCTTTACATCAATACGTATCACTGATTTGGAAAACACAAAGGGAAGGTTTTAAATGTCTTCCCTGGGCTGAAGACACAGTGCAGGGGATTAAGCACACATTTTGCTCTTGCAAAGGACCTGAGCTCAGTCCCCAGCCCCTATGTGGCAGCTCAAAACTTTCTGTAACCCTGGCACCAGGGAATCTGCCATCCTCTCTGGCCTCTGGGACGATTGCCTGCATGGGATACAGATATGTATGCAGACGCTTGTAGCCATAAGATAAAAATACCCATCCTTTGTTTTTAAGGATTCCCTAAACCAAGCAATTAAATAAAACCCAATCACGGAAGTAGAAAACAAAGACTTTGGGACTTAGAAGTAGGGAGAAGGAAGAAGAGAAAAGAGACAGAGGGGGGAGGGGACATTTTGCTGTCCCTACACTGACTCTACTTCCCATCACCTTGCTTCTCCAGCCACATCTCTCTTCTAGCATTTTAAATCCTCCCCTGGGTTCTTGCTTCAACACTTATCATTCCCAACCCCACTTCAGGGAAGAGACAAGAGAGAATGGTGCTTGCTGCCTGAGACCAAGACAAACCTTCCGAGTGACGGAACAGCTTCATCGCAGGTGCAGCTTCACTCAGTAACAACCGGTGCATCTCTGGATCCTGCCCACCCTCGTCCCTTATCTGATAGCCTCAGGATCTGGAACCACATCTGACTCCGTATCTCTACCACCCACACATGCCACGGAGCCTTAATCGCGTGGGTTGAATACATCTTCAGTTGAACAATTAACATAATCTCAGGGAAGCAGTAAAAAGTTCCACTCTGAAAAACTATAAGTTGGAACATCTCGGGTTCCAAACTGAAGTCTCTCGGCAGACTGAAAACCTGGAGAGGTGCTGAGTGGTCTGCCCAGTCGACCTCTATGAACTGCAGCAACAGCAAACTTCCACCAAGCATCTTAGAAGAGAAGGAAGCCACCGGCAGCCACAGTAGCTGGGAACGGTCCTGGTGTTCATCACAGCCTGTGCCTCAGAGAGAGGTTTCCTGCATCTCATGCGTGATAAAGAGTTCCTGAGTCACCTCAAAGTGTGTCCTGCTTACTGTTCTATTGCTGTTAACACACACACACACACACACACACACACACACACACACACACACATGCACGCACACACACACATGCACACCATGACCAGGACCTCTTATAAATGAAGGCATCTCACTTGGACGTTTGCTCACAGTCAGTGAGTCCATGACCTGGCAGAGAACATGGGCGCAGGAAGGCAGGCGTGGCATTGGAGAAGTACCTGAGCCCTTACATCTAATCCACAAGCAGAGAGAGGCAAAGCTAACTGAGAATGGGGTAGGCTTTTGAAACCTCAAAGCCCTCCTCCAGTGACTCACCTCCTCCAACAAGACCACATCCTGGACCCAAGTACCTGAGCCTATCACTCAGTGTACCACAAGGGGTAAGCAAGTCATAAATCATAGGTTGAGACTCTGTAACCTAGAAATCTAAAGTTCAAAATATTCCAAAACCCGAAACCTTTTGAACACTGCGACAAGTTGCCCCACGTGGTAACATCCACACGTAACACATGTGATGGGACGCACATGCGATGGGATTTCAGCTCTTGGGATCAAAAGTTAAAGGCCAACCTGGGCTACATAGGAAGTTTGGGGCCAGCCTGAGCTACATGAGAACCTGTTTCAAAACTAAAACTAAGACAACAGCAACAGTCCACCTATTACAAACTTCATTTCAAAGGCTTTGCTCTGGGAGAGTCCCTGGGGTAGCCTTTGCTATGTTCCTCTGACCAGGCTAGCACAGCCATGGTCCAAGCTGAATCCTGTAGAGCTTGTGCCAGCAGCAAATCCTGGCATCCTCCTTGTGATGCAGGCCTTGCGGGGATGAAGAATGGGAGTTATGGAGGCTTCCTCTGGGATTTCAAAGTAATGCCATGTGTGCTAGGGTCAGGATCTCGGCAGGCAGCCCCCCAGAGGTGATATCAAAGTATGAGAATGGAGCAGAAGCCACGGTAGAGATCGTAGGGAATGAGAAATACCCAGGAAAGATATATTGGGGAGCAGAGCAAGCCCAAGACCAAGGTCATGTGGGTTGCAGTTAGCAGGGTCACAGAGGTGGGGCCCAAGAGCTTGGAACTTCACGAAACACCTTTGAGCCCTGGATGCTTGCACAGAGCCAAGGAACGTAATGGTCACCAGGTGAGTTTCAGTCTTGCTTTGGTCTCACCCCGCCCCCACTTTGATATTTTCTTGTTTGTTCCTTTCTTTTTGAATGGGAAGCACGTCATTGTGTGTTAGAATTGAAGATCTTTTTATTGTTTGTGCTTGCCTGTTTTCACGGCAACTCAGCTGATGGTGCCTCGAGTCTCAGAGAGTATTTTGGACTTGGGCCTTTGAGCTGGAATAGGTGAGACCTTGGGAACTCTGGGTGCAGACTGGCTACATTTTACACTGGGGGATGAATATGAGTCTATGGGAACCAAGAGTGGGATACTAGAGTCTAGTCCTGGGCCATCACACAAAGTCCTGTATGGTAAAGGTTGGGTCCCTAGCCTAGGGAGCTACTGAGGGGTAATGGCACTTAAGAAGTAGGACCTAGAGATCTCCGGCTGCTGGAGGTGCTCCCTCCAAAGGGATTGTGTACTCTCTTGCTATCTCTCTTTGGTATCCCAACCATGAACAGCTTTCCCACGAGTACCTTTCTTCTCTTAAAGTTGGTTGTGTCAATTATTGTATGACAGTAACAGAAAGTTATGTGGGCCCCATTCCCATTCATATCCTTCGTGTCCACACACACGCGCGCACGCGTAATTCAAAGTCTGAAAATAAAATCTAAAATCTAAGACAATCTTTGTCACAGCATTTTAGAAAAGGGATACTCAGCTACTCAACCTGAATTTTGCAATGAGAACGGACACTCCACATTTAAGTTACTGCATGACCTCAGAATGTTTAATACATTGATTCTTTTTTATGCAAAAGAGATGAAAACTATTTTTATCTCAAGGTTTTAAGAGTCAAACAGCAGATGGTAGTTAACATGAGACCACTTCCCCAGAGTGTACTTGTGTGTAGAGATTGCCGCGCCTGTCAGGGTACGAGCATCAAGCACTACCTGAAGACAACCCAAGACTCACGGATTCCAGTCAGTCAGCTCACCACGGAGCTGAGCTACCCCTGGCAATGTGCTCAAACTGCTCTGGGACCAAGCTGGGAGCTCAACTTACAAAGTATTCCGTTCCTCTTGACAGACTTGATTTGCTTTGGTGACCAAGGCCTCTAGAGAAGGGTGCAGGGTATTCCATGAAGTCATTCCACCCAGTGACTTTATCTTACACAAATTAGGTTTTGGTAACACTGAGCCCCATCTCTCACCTCCCATAAATTACGCCTATTTCTTGAGGGTCTTAAAAGACGGACCTATGAAAGTTCTATACCCATCACAGGAAATTGGAAATGGGATGTAAAATAAAGTCTGCTGAAAGAAAGAATGGATTTTAAGACCAAGAGAGAGCTTTATCAAACAACTACATGACAGCCACCAGCAAAAACGTGATCACTCCGTCTCCCCTCTGACAGCTTGCTTGGCAGCCTGCCTTGGCTATCACGACTTAATTTTGCCAGGCCGCCGCCGGGTCTCCCTGATGGCTCATTTGCTCGGTTGTCTCTGATGCTGGTAAAAGGCCAAGCTCTCTCCTCATATGTGTCAGCATCCTGTGCCACGGCCACCTCTGTGATGCCCCTCCCACCACAGGAGTCTCAGGCCCTTACCTGCTCATGGGTTGTTTTAGGTTCATGTTTGGTTCGTGTTTGGTTCGTGTTTCGTTTGGTTTGGCTGGTTGGTTGGTTGGTTAGTTGGTCAGTTTTGTTTTTGTTTTTATTTATATATTATATGTAAGTACACTGTCACTGTCTTCAGACACACCAGAAGAGGGCACCAGATCCCATTACAGATGGTTGTGAGCCACCATGTGGTTGCTGGGAATTGAACTCAGGACCTCTGGAAGAGCAGTCAGGGCTCTTAACCACTGAGCCACCTCTCCAGCCCTTGTTTGTTGTTGTTTTGTTGTTGTTTTGTTGTTGTTGTTGCTGTTGTTTTAAGAAGGGGGAAAGGATGATCTTAACTCAGAATGGATCTTGCACCTGAAAGCTGAAACCGAATGGCTAAGGAGGTGACTCAGTCAGTAAAGGGCATGATGCCGTGCAAACATGAGGTCCTAAGTTCGATCCCTAGAACCCACATCAAATAAAGCTGATCGTGACACTGCAAGGCCCTCCCATCCACTAGTGTCAGTGTAAGGACCAAGCAGATGTAAAATGGTGCGGACACTGCAGCAAACAGTTGAGAAGTCTCTCGAAACGTTGAGCATGAATTACCATGCCAGCCTGCAATTCCACTTGTAGACACCCACCCACCAGAGGTAAAAAGATCACGGACTCACCCAGATTTGCATGCAGAATGCTCATGGCGGCGGCGTTCCTAACATGGACGAATGGATAGAAAGAGTACGAGATGACTGGCTGATAAAAGAAACGCAATCCTGATAGAAACTACAACACGCTGAGCCTCGAAAACAGCAAACAGTGTAGCAAGGGAAGGAGACCAGACCAGGAGACCAACAGTGCATGCTTTTATCGACTAAGAACAGTGAGATCTGAAGCGACAGAAAGTAGCTTACCGATGAGCTGGTCGGCCGTGACCACAAATCTATGGAAATATACTGAATTAATCACTTAAGGAGATGTATTTTATAACATCGTGATCGAATCTCAATAAAGCCACCAGGAAAAGAAGAGTGACCTCCAATTCCTACCTCCCCAGTGTCAGGCCTGCACACGCATCTGTCCCCACAAATGAACCTTGGCCAGCTCACAGTCGCCAACGTCTCCTCCTCAGCCCCCTCAGGGTCCCTCCTTTCTCTGGTGTCCCACAAAACAGACTAGAAGGGCTCTGTTGTTGCAAACACACTCACAGTCAGGTATTGCTAACTTCGTCTCTGCCTCATATGTAACCAACTCAGTTCAGAGAGACGGATTGACAGACACAGACATTACTTCAGAACATATTTGAGGGTAGACACATTTCTTTTTACCTGGAAAATAGTGGTGTGGAAGAAACGATCCACTTTCTTATGCCCCCACCCCCACACTTTGACTACATTTTTCACTCCTGAATTCACTCCTGAGCGAATGTAATACCATCTTTAAAATTTGCACCATAATGTGATCGAGAGCCCTCGTAGTAAACTGGCAGCCGTGCTAATCGATAACCTATTTTTCAAATGAAAAAGAGTCTGACCCGATCCCTTCTCTCTACCCCGGGGGCTGCCAAGCTTTCTGGGGTGAAGGCTAACTGCTCTTGAGAAGCCGGAGGTGGGTGGAGACAAGGGAGGGCGGAGCAATCTTATCCAGGTGACCCATTAGCTAAAAACTATGACAAAAGGAGGCAGAAGGGAAGGCGGGGGATCAGGGTGAAGAGGTTAAACAGCACAAAAGTGATTTAAAGGGGAGAAAGGAGGCTTAAGTTTGTATGTGAAAGAGATAGAGGGAAGAAATTTTAATGCAGAAAAATGGCTGAGGGCTCAGAGATATTTCTCATGGAAACTCTCGGGCCTCTCTGAGACCAACAGGGTCCTTCACAGGCTGGAGTGGGGAAAGATGGAGTCGGCTGCCCTCCATACTCCACGGACCTCCAGCGTAGTCCCACTTCCTGAGGTTCCGCACCTTCCAGAATTTTCTGTTGTCGTTTCCATGGTGACCACGGGCCGACGAACACATACCTACTGCAGGCAGAAAAATTAAGACAGCTTCGCGGACTGCGTGAGCAGATGTGAGCCGTGTAAAAAACGTGGTCACAAATCCCCTCTTCAAGTCCTGGATCACGTTCCGCCAAGGTCGCAGTTGAGGGACAAAAGACCTCAATGACAGCCACCTCACACAGAACATGAACTCCGGCTGAAGTCTTGCAGCAGAGACTGCCTCTCTCAGCCTTGTCGGGAGCCCTGGAGGACGTTATCCTCCCCATTTTACAGAGGTGCAGGCTGAAGCACAGGCAGCGATGAGGAAAGCGCTCTAACAGGTAGTTGGCAGGGAGCCAGGGCAAGAAAATGGCTGCCCTGGCCTGCAGTGCCCATCTCCCAGCTGTTCCTGTCAGCAGCCTCCAATATCGCACTGAATGTTCATCCAGGGAGAGAGAAAAATGTGAGTTTCTCTCACCTCGGAGCTATAGCTTGGCATATGAAGTCTGGTGTGTTGAAGAACTGGTCCCCTGCCTGTTGCTATTAGGAAGTGGTACAGCCTTCAGGAGGCACGGCATAGGGGGAAGAAATGAGGTCCCCTAGGACAGGCCCTAGGAGAGAATATTGAAAACCAGATATCCCTTCATATTCATTCTCTCTCTCTCTCTCTCTCTCTCTCTCTCTCTCTCTCTCTCTCTCTCTCTCTCTCTCTCTCCTCTCTCTCTTCCCCACAGCGACCAAGAGGAGAGCAATGCCACTCTACCACATACTCCCAACACAGTGTACCACCTCCTCAGTCCCCATAGCTAGCGTGACAGGCCCGGCCAGCCATCACCTGAGACCTGAGGCTGAAATCAGCTTTCCACCACCAAGCTGATATTCTCAGGCATTTTATCACAGTGATGAAGTGTTGCCTTTAGAACACAGGCCTTTGTGGTTCTGACCCCGAAATAGCTCCTGGGAAGACAAAAGTCCAGACGGAGCCAAGCAGTCTGTGACTGGCATTGCCCCTTCCTCCTCCAGCAACAGTATCGTCCTCCTCCAATTCCTGCAGCTGCCAGTGGTGGCCTCGAGGCCCGCTATGTATTCCTCATTACATGCGGCCCGGGTCCTGGGCCAGGCCCAAAGTCCCATGTCACCTGCTCTCTGTCTCTGTCCCCAGGCACTGTGGTCCACACGTGCTAGATCCAGGTGCTCAAGGCTCACTACTTCTGTCTCTTGCAGTTGCAGGGCTCCGTGCCCCACCCCTCTGATGTCATCCCCTGCCACTCCCGTGAAGGGTCACCTTGGTCTTTCTGAGGCTTCCTAAGGCGCCCCATTTTACCTGCCCACACTTGTCTTGTAGCCCACTGTCACATAGATGGGGACTTTCCTTTGCACGCCTGTTACCCTTGCCACTCTTGAGACCAAAGTCTGGGTTTCATCTGGTCCCATATCTACAGCGTGTAACACGGAGCTCACCCACTAGAGTGCCGTCGGACGGCTCCATGAGCTCTCTCGGGTCTATCTCTTCAGTGTAATCTATAGACTGTCTCAATGCTTAATTCCCGATTACCTGGGAGCAGGAGGAGCCGAGGAAATTGCTGTTTAATGGGAGTGGAGTCTTGAGTGGGGAAGATGACAACACCCTAGAGATGGATGGTGGATACAGTCGTGGAATGTGACCGTGTTTAATGTCACATGACAGGAGGCCTACAAAGGGTCAGGTCACAAGAGCTGTATGCCACCACAGTTTAAAAGTATGAAAACCAAGCTGGGGAGATGGCTCGGTCAGCAAAGGCCTTGGCTTGTATGCATGGCAACCTGAGTTTAATCCCCAAAACTCATTTTAAAAAAAAAGTTGACTGTGGTGATTTCTGCCTGTAATTCCCAGCTCTGAGGAGAACGGGGTCCTGTGCAGAGGCAGAGGGATCCCAGGGACTTACTGGCTCTCCAGCCTAGAGTAATGAGCTCCAGGCCGGTAGGTAGTAGGACCTCAAAACAAGAGAGATGTCACCTGAGGAACATTCATGGTTGACCTTTGTTCTACACACACATAAGCACACATGCACACACACACACACACATACACACACACACACACACACACACACACACACACACTGCAGAATTAGCATAAATACCACCAGCAGACAAATGCCTAAATGTGAAAACCAAGAACCTGCTCGTGGACAAGACCAAGAGAAAGGCTTTGAACGACTCAGTCTTGGGATACCCAAGTTGGAAGACGCAGTCCCCAAACCATAAGGCGAGGTCCGGTCACGCAGGACTCTGTACTTCTCTCTTTGAAACTCTCTCCTTCTAGGCCAGAGCCCGGACCACTGTGGGATGTCCGGACATTCCCAGAGTGGATCCAGAATTGTTGGAGTAAGTCTCCTGGCCTGATTATCAAATGGAGGAATCAGATCTTCTTTCCCTCTCTCTAATTCTCCTTTGAGACAGGATTTTGCTGTGTAGCCCAGGAGAGGCTTGAACTTAAGAATCCTCCTGCCTCAGCCTTCAGGAACATTGAGAGATACATGTGAAACACCAACCCCAGCTTACACCTTCTTTTTTGGGAAAAAAAAAAAAGCTGGTGAGAAGGGACCCATGTAATGTTCTCCTAATGGCCCCCTGCCAGCGTGTCCCACAGCCTTTATTATGCCATTCCACACTTAAGGAAGCCAGTCCTCCTGCTCTGGGCCAGGGTTCCCTGCAACCCCTCCACCTCCCTCCAAACAAACACCAGCACACACCCTTCCCCCCATACGGAGTCTTTCATTTTCTCAACTAAAATCACAGGCCACGGAGCCATTAAACTTCTATGGGAAAAACCAGGGCCCCAGAGGCTCAGGAGGGCATTTTCCCCCTAGTCTCATTTAAGGGTCATTTTGCTAATCAGAAACAGAACTAGACTGCCAGCTCTATTATCCGTCACTGGGGGAAGGGGGAACATAAACCCTAAGAACCAGTAAAATCAAATCCAAAAGGCTCTGGGTCCCCCACCCCACCCCACCCCCTGCTTCGTTTCATGTAAAGCAGGGTAAATAAAGTCTGTGTGGATACTTTGCTCATGCAGACTCACTGCTCAAGCCATCTCACTCTGCTCTGTGAGCCTCTTTGGTTGGGCCATTCACCAGTGTGCACCCTGTGCAAATGTCGCATGAAACTGTCCCGTCAAGCCTGTGTCCTTCTGAAGTCGAGAGCTGTGCAACCCATTCCCCTAAAGAGACTTCTAAGAGCCCTCGGCAACATTCACCGAAAGAGAAGTGTTATCCTAAAAGGAATTAGGGATCAATAATGATAGTTGTCTTTAAAAAGAATAAAGGGACTGGCCACCCTCTGAGTGTCTGTGTGTAAAGGGTTTGATGGCAAGGCCCACTCAGTGAAGCACCAGATGTTAAATGTTGCATGGCAGATTATCTTCAGAAGAAAACCGACTATAAAAATCACAGAAGAAATTACTTAAAGGTCAGAGACCTCTCTCCTGACAGTCCACCCTATCAGCCACACCCATTCTTCTGAAACTGAAGCCCCAAACCACAGGAATCACCAGCCCTCCCACATCCTGAAAGCCTTTATTCTTGGGGGACAGTTGTGGGGAGAGCTCCCAAACATACCTGATGGTTTGGAGGGAACTAAGACAAGAGGTACAATACCACAGCTCTTGGAACATTCCATGCCTCCTAACCTTTCAAGTCCGGGCTCACTGCCAAGCGCCCACTGTCCACTAAACTCCAGGATGCAGAGAAAGGCAACAATCCTATATTAGGCCACAAGGCCACATCTTGGTTCCCTTCCACAGCTACGATATTCTACTTCCAAGTTCTAGCGTGTGTTCCAGGGCCCTGACACCATTCCTCTCCAGACAGAGAATGTCAATATCTCACAGGGAAGAGGGAAGAACCTTGAGTTCCAATGTCTCAGAGTGAAATGTAAGAGTTAAACAAAGCCTTCCTACCTAGCTATGACTCCCCTCTTCTGACTGCACAGGGGGAACCGTTGTAGAGAGACCTTTTAGTGAACATCAATAAGACAAAGGGGATCTCAGAACTCTGTTTATGGCTTCTCAGTTGTTTTAATTGTGGCTGCATTGGGTCACTCTCTACATCTCTCCTCAAAGTTGTGTCTAATTTTTTGTACTTGTTTATACTCCTTCCTTCCTTCCTTCCTTCCTTCCTTCTTTTCTTGTGCTGGGATGAAACCCATGGCTGTGTAGACTCCCAGCAAAGTGCTCCCTACTAAGTTAGAGCAAACAGTTGCTTTATATTGCAATCTAGACTTGACTCTCGAGGATCCATAGTGAATGCTGCCTTCTCCATCCATATGAGCAGGAACCCTGGCTCCCCTTTCCCTCCCTCTTCCACAGTCCCTGTTCTGTCCCTCTGTGTTCATTATACTGGCTCGCCTGAGCTATATCCACCATAACCATGCTCACAGTACGGTCCCAACGGACCCCCAGAATGGGCCAAACGGATCACTGAGCCTCAAGATTTAGAAAGGAGGTAAGTTTTAACTAAGAGTCTTGCTTCTAACTTGCGCTCGCGTTTGAAGGAGCTAACATAGGCAAGAAAGATTTTCTTTTTTATCTTTTCACAAAGGGCAGAAAATGGGTCTTCACTTAGCTCTGTGCTACACAAAGGTAAATCCATACTGTGTGTCTGCATAAAATTGAGTTTAGCCCTATCTTAGGAGCACATGACTACAATATTGATGCCATCATCAGAGTCAACACAGATATGCATTTCACAAGACCATCTCTGGGCAGCGAAGCTCCATCCTTGCATTTTCCCCATGGCTACTTCCGGCGGCCACTTCCGGTGGCCACTTCCGGTGGCTACTTCCGGCTGCTGCCTCCCTGTGTGCCACAAGCTTTAACTTCCTTCTCTGCTGGAATGCTCTGGGGGGCTGGAGGCTGCAGCTGTAAAGGAATATGAAGGCTTTCACCTCAGGCTCACCGCTCTGCATCCAGGCTACCTTGGCAGCATGTGAGAGCAGTCGCTGTGCTACCTAATGTCCCGCTCCAGACAAAAGTTGCTGTTTTAGCTTTACACCCTGGTGGGAAGTCTCAGCCAGGAGTTGAAAAAGAGGCCACAAGGAAGCTCCCAATTAGCCACAGTCCAGGAGAACAGTTTGAAGGAGACTTTGCAAGGAAAGCCTAGGATCCGGACAGTTGGATGACAGTGTTGCGTCGTCTGTGGGCAGAACCTTGGATGTGTCACATGACAGCAGAGATCTTATCTCTATAATTTGGATTGAGAATACCCCCTGGGGGCAGGGGAAGGGGCTCATGTTGTGAACACAGTCCTCAGCTTGTGGTGCTACGATAAAGGGTATTGAGCCCTTAGGAGGCAGAGTCCAGCTGATAGAAATAGGTCACTAGGAGTGGACTTTGAAGGTTACCGTCTTGATTCTAGTCTGGCTCGCTCTCCCGTCCCAGTCTGTTACCTTGTGAAAGGTCTCTTCTGTATGTTCTCACCTCCATGAAATCTTCCGTGTCTGTCTTGTTTTGTTTTTTTTTGGAGCTGAGGACCGAACCCAGGGCCTTGCACTTTCTAGGCAAGCGCTCTACCACTGAGCTAAATCCCCAACTCACCCGTGTCTGTCTTGTGTGATGGACTGAAACTGGGAGCCGAAATCTGCCTTTCCTCCTTTAAGCTGTTTGTGTCCAGTATGAAGCACGCAGCCGCATGAACACAGCTACTATCATACCTGGGGAGTGTCCGACACCAGAAAGGTGGGTGTGTTGACAACCCACAAAACCCCACAAGTCCAGAAGGACTCCTCTGTAGAGAAAGCTGGGCAGGAGTCAACCAGAGGGCAGGCAGGAGTCGTGAGCCCTAACCTGACTCATGGGGTATACTGGTCTAGGATCTAGAGCCCTCAATAGTGACTAGTGACTGGCTCTAGGTGACAACACTGCGTTAATGGATATGGATGGAGGAAATCTTTCTCCCTTCCCCTCCTCCAACCTCCTTTTCTTTCTTGTGTCTAGTACAAAAAAAAAAAAAAAAAGTTAAAAAACTGCTATCCATGACCAGCCCTGATAATTCTTAAAGGGGTGTTGGGCAAAACAAAGTGGGGGAATGGCCACCTCCCAGTGGGTGACCTGGAAACCAGCTGTGTAAATATAAGGCGTGTTAACTAATCAGAGCTTTTAAAGGGCCCATTTGGTCGGACTCCAAAAAAGTCATATGCACAAAATGTGCTGGCAAATTTGAAGAAGTTACTCTGCCATTGAACATATTGCTGTCAGGGACCCAAGAGTTTAATAAATCATTTTTCTGGAGTTTACAGCAAAACGTGCAATGTAATTATAGCAATGTATTAGGGACTGTTATTCAGGGAGCCATTCAATGTGCTAGGTTCACACATCTATCTGCCAGCTCTTGTGTTTACTCAGTGATAGGGGCTGCCTGCGTGAAGCTCTTCGCACTGTTACAGGCACACACGAAACACTCCCGTGGTAGCTGGTGGCCCAGGCTGTCCCAGGGCAGATGCAGAGAAAAGAGCTGTCAAGCTATTCACAGAAAGTAAACGGATTTTTTTTTTAAAGACAGAGTGATCTTATAGCCCTCCACAGGAATCCCTGGTTCCTATCTGAAATGCCCCCTCCCCCTCTCCAAGGACTGTGATGGGGATCTAAAAAGGTAGCAAGCAGTGGAGGGGAAAGGCAGACGGTACATGCAGCAAGAAGTGCAGGGACCACCGGGCGCATGTCCTGTCTCCTGCCACATGTTGGTCTTGGCATCTTAGAGGCTGCAGTAGAGTGAAATAGGTGTTGGCTGTGTAGAGAAGCTCCTGGAGTTTAGAGCCACCACCTACAGGAAATGAACTTTGTTTCTATGACATGGAGATTTGGTTGAGCTCTAACCTGACTCATGGGGTATACTGGTCTTCTCACCTGTCAAGCAGACAGCAAAATGCCTGCCTCACAGGGCACCAGCGAGAGATTTGTCCTAATGTACTCACATGCACCAGGATGTTAGCTTCCATGGTCTGTGGTTGCCTGGCCAGGCAGTTTCCAGGAAATCTCTTCTCTGGTTGAGGACGTGCTTTCTGAAGCTGATGTCCAGGCTGAGTCTGTCCAGCTTTATACACTCAGGGGAGGCCTTCACTCTGCCCCGCCTCCACTCCCTTTCTTGTCAGAGGCATTAATGGCTGCTTCTGAGCATGTTTTGTCTGGCATATAGTAGGCACTCATTAAATGTTAGCATCCAAACTGCTGCCCCAAGTCGCCATGTCATAGAAACAAAGTTCATTTCCTGTAGGTGGTGGCTCTAAACTCCTACTTCACTGTGCGGCAGCCTCTATGGAAGCTTCCGAGCCCACTGCCCTGTGGTGATGAAGCATCAGTGGCTAAAATAGCAAGAGTCCAATAGTATTCCTCACCAGAAACTTAAAATGTTGGTCCAAACTGACATGACATAGTGACTCTGCCCTATGTAAGAAAGATAAAGGTTTGAGAAACCCATGATCTACTAAATACACACCAACATGGGACCCCATTCTCCTTCGGTGCATGTGGAGCAATTGTCCTTCTGTCCACGTATCCACCAGGCCCGTGTTCTTTGGCCTTCACAGTATAAATGTTGTGTGTCAAACTTGGTGCTGGTGACAGACGCAGAGCTGTGTAACCCTTCCCAGTCTGGTGGGTGCTGGGTACAGACACTGTGGTGAACGGAGTTTTGGGTACAAGGGAGCAGCATTAAACTGTTGGCCCTCTCTGGATGATGTTGGAGATTGAACCTGTGGCCTCCCGCACAGGAGGCAATCCCTCTAAAACCGGCCTGTTTCCCCAACTCATTCCCTTCTTTCTTAAAGTATAAGGGAGGTTACATCTGTCTGTGCAGAAGAGAGGGACAAGTTTCCATTGTGAAACTGAGGCTACAACACATGACCTGTGATCGGAAATGCCTTGAGAATCTGAGGGAACCTTAGGAAATTCAGCGCTGGCCAATGAAGTGTCGGAAGTGCCTGTGCGTCAACTCTCCCGCCTGCTTCATGCTCAGCATGGAAAGACTCAGAGCCAGCTGTGCTGTTCTCCTCTGCCTTCCAGACCCTACAGGAGTCTAAAGCTTCTAATGCAGGAGACGTCTTCCAGACTCCCCACCACCATCTAGGGGACAATCGTGGGTTATCACATCACACAGGACAGAGACAATGCAAACAAAACGGTTATAGTCACTGGAGTGGCCTGAGGGCTCTGCACCTCGGCAGGTGACTTCTGCTGGATGCAGGAGGCTAAGTGTTCGTGTTTCCCCAAAAGTCATGCTTGGAAATGAAACCATTGGCATCCCTCAAATGATGGCAGAAGCATAGAGACTATGTCAAGGGGGCAGCAAAGCTCTCTGTCTTAGTCATGGTTCTAGAGCTGTGAAGAGACACTATGACCAAGGTAACTGTTATAAAAGAACGAACTTCATTGAAGGCTTGATTATGGTTTCAGAGGCTTGACTATAGTCCATTGTCATCACACAGGGAACATGGCAGCACACAGGCAAATATGATGCTGGAGATGTAGCTGAGAGTTACTTCTGGATCCGAAGGCAGCAGGAAGAGAAAGTGACCCTGGGCCTGGCTTGACCTTTTGAAAACTCAAAGCCCACCCCCCAGTGACACACTTCCTCCAGCATGGCCACACCTCCTAATCCTTCTCAAGCAGTGCCACTCCCCGATGACTAAGCACCCAAGTATAGGAGCCAATGGGGGCCATTCTTATTCAAACCACCGCAATCTCACAGAGGGAATACAGGCCCTCATAAAAGAGACTCCAAACAGCAGGCCAGTCTTTTCTGCCCTGGGAAAGAACACAGAAGAAGAGGGGGTGGGGGTGGCGAGAGTGAAGCAGAGAGCAGCCATGAGCAGGCTCCACGGGGGCCTGGACCTCAGGCCTTCTGAGAATTGAAGAAGACAAGTCCATCCGGCCACCCAACTCTCACACTGCACTCTGCAGCCTGAGAAAGCCATCCTTGCCCCATCAGTTTCTGACCAGTGGTGACAAGTTTGTTCTTTGGGGTACCCAGAAGACATTTCTACAAGCCTCCAGCGGGATCCTTACATCCCTTTCCTCTGCAAAGGGCAAAACGATAATGCAAGCAGATGATTGTGCAAAACCAAGAACATGTCGACAAACGGCTCCTCGAAGACCTCAGAGAGCCAGCCCACAGACACCCGGCTCTGCCTCGGAGAAGGGAGCCTCCTGCCGCTGCAGCTTTCTCTTAGGAGACCAAGAGGCCATGTCAACAGGCCAGCACTACTGCCTAGAACATCACCTCCACCTCTGTAGCCCACCAGCCGGCTGCTTCCCCTCACCCAGCAATGGCTTCATTACCCATCAGAGGACAGGAATCATTTGTTTTGTTTTTACCCTCTTCTTCATCAAAAACTTTAGAGAATTTAACTATTTAAAAAGGAAGTAATATGTACCATGTGTACAGAGGACTATCTACTGCATACACAGAGCAACCCGCAAAGCAAGACGCTGATCGACCGCTAGTGACATGCATGGGTGCGGTAGGGAGACAGACATGGGTGGGCAAAGGATCAGCAGAAACAAATTCTGTGGAAACTACCGTGGGACTTGGAAGCCTGTGGGCCTCTACATGGCCATGCGAGCTTCCCAAGCCTCCACCAAGCTCCTGCCGTTGACTTCTGAACCACCATAAAGGGTATGATTGGAATCACTGGAAACTACAAGCACCCTATAAAAAGATGAATTAACTCCCACACAAAGTCCGCAGCCCTTGGTTTCCTTCCCCATGTAGGAAGCAGAAGGCCCAATCAAGCATATTAAAGCCAGGCCTTTGTGCTAAGTTTGCCACCCTGGCTACAAATAAATAAATAAATAAATAAATAAATAAATAAATAAATAAATAAATAAATAAATAAATAATGCTCATAAAGCCATCACTGGCCAACCTGCAGCTGGCACTGGCTTCCTCCCTCAGCCTGTGGGACAGCCGACCTCGGATGAATGCACTCTTAACTGCACAGCTCAGTTTATTAGCTGCCTTGACCTCCAATAAAACCTTCAGCCTAACAGTATCTGAAACCTGAGACAGGATGTCCACTGAGTCATGGACCTCTGTGCTCCCTTCAGGGCTCTAAAAGCACACAGGCGCGCACGCGCACGCACACACACACACACACACACACACAGCCATAATATACACATTGCACACATTTATATCCACATCACATATACCACATCCACAGCACACACACATCTCACATCCATACAACATATTCTGCAACCACCCAATCACACACACCTCACATACACCTCCCCCACACACATATGCTTATCTCAGATCCATATCACATACATCAGACACATAAACACACACCTCTCACATATATACCACACACATCACATACATGTCACATATGACATATCCTTACATATACATCCATGTACACATAAACAACAAACACATATGCATATACCAACTATATACATGGTCACACACACACACACACACACACACTGTCTCAAAGCATCCTGGGAATTGCAGACCAAATTGCATCAATAAATTTAGGGACAAGGGAAAATAATTGAGCAACCAGCAGCTACAGGCAGAATCAGCCAAAGGAATGAGGAGGGTCACTTATACATAGGCCAGAGCACTGAGCAAGGGTCTGTCCCTGGATGCTCTGCCAGTGTTGTCCGTATGGGCACCCAGAAAATGCCGTGGAAGGATGAGGAGTGACAAACAGTATCTGCCCAGCTCCTGTTCCCCTGGGATGTTCCCAACTCTACTTCAAGCTCCCAGCGTGCTTTGGGCTCACAAAAGCCAAATGCAGCTTTGCTTTTAATATTAGGCCCCTTTGTCATATCTTGATGAAAACCCAGAATGTTGTATTTGAAATAAGAGTTAGCAAAAGAGTTCTCAGGAAGTGGGTTGTTTAAAGAGACAGCCTGGGCTAATGATAAAGGAGAAAAATTGAATTGATGGTGACTGAATGGACCCCGATGAACCAGCAGGCAACTAGATTCATCGTCCTTTCCCTCAGACTGTAGCATTAAATGTGACAGGAGCCTTAATGGCAGGACCTGGATGTGCAGGTTGAAAATATGTAAATATCTGCCTAGCAGTGGTGATGTGTCTAGACATTTGAAGATGCAAACGGAAGAAGGGGAATCAAGGTGGGGAGTGCTGGGCTAAAGAGCTTTTGATTTAATAATTCCAATGTTTAGAGCCCTCGTGTTCATTCCTGAATTACTAAGTGAGGAAGCTCCCCCCACATTATTACTAAATCCTAATCGACAGGATAGATATTCTTAATATAAATGGTAAGCATCCCTTTCACAGTCCATAAGGCTGTACTTTCCCTAAAATAATCCTTACCAAACTGATCTCTTAAAATCAACATGGAGGAACGGGTCAAGTATGACGGACGACACACTTCTGTAACCAGAAGCAGTAGCAGGAAGATCGTCAGCCCTGGTCTATATAGCAAGTTCCAAGCCAGTCAGGGCTACATAGCAAGACCCTAAAATACAATAACAACAACATCAACAAAAATGCATGATGGGTCTGGGGACAAGCTCAGTGGTAGAGTGTGCGCTCAGCATATACGAGGCCCAGGGTTCCATGCCCGGCACAGAAAGAAGCATGCGAACCACCATATCAGTCTACAGCACCTTCGCCAGCATCTGACAGCAGCCTGCTAAGCACTTTCAGGCTCTTGGCTTAACCAGAGCTCCATCTAAGATGTGCCCGGGCTTTCCTTCTGGGATGTGAGGGAAGGACTCTCTCTAGCTTTGCAGAGACTCATGGACTCAGGAGAGAATACTGCTAACTCCCATTCCCAGTCTGTGGGAGAAACTTGCACAGCATTCGGAGGTCATGGATTGGATGCCCAACACCAAAGGAGGGAAGGGGGAGGGGAGATTCGAACTATTCCTAAAATCCCGGTGCTAACCCTGCTGGAAGCCACACTGTACTTCCGTGACCAGACAATCCGATTCACCTAACTACCTGGGATTGTACCAACCTCTGGGACGTACAATACTCGCTCCAAACGCACAACTGAGCAAGCAGGTTATTTTTCTTGAATGACAGTGATTGGCCCCCGAATTCCACTATTCTCTGAATAACCTTTCAGTTAAACAGCCCAGCGGCTCTTGTCTGCTGCCCTTTTTCATTTTGGCCTCTTGTCAGTCACCAAAGAGGTGTCTCACTGCTGCATGAAGTCACCTCATCCCATGGAGTCAGGGGAGGGGAGCAGTGACATACCTCGAAAGCAGCCATTAGACATAAACTGACAGCGTTTCTTAGGGGTGTGTAGCTGCTCATCATCGCAGCTGATTAAAGAGTGGCCTTACACCACACGCCACCTCAACACCCACAGCTACTGTGCTAGCCTAGAAAATAAGAAAATTCTTCCCTTAAGCAGTTACAAATCTCAGACATCACTCAAATGAAATAAAAGAATCATTAAGCTTTAAAAACATTCTATATTTTGAAGAGCAGAAATTTGTGCATAAGGACCATCAAAGTACCAGCCACCAATCAGGAATGAGGAACGAAAATAACAAGAGACACAATTTAGTCCGTGACACCCTCAGCACCCTCGGATGCAGTCCTAGCAGACGCTTGCTCAGCCCAGAGCCTCCCAGTCTATGCCCAACATTCAGAGCGTGCCCTCCCTTTATATTAAGGTTTACAAGCGCCCTGCCTTCCTTGTCCACTCCGACTCACAGCTGCTACCAGTGTGGGAAATGCAGCCAAGGTGGGGGGAGGGTGTCGTCTCTATTTCCAGCCGTCTTCATGAGAATCCATGCGACAGAATCAGCAAAGTAGAACTGCAGAGAAAACTGTCTGAGAAAGATAAAATGGATTGGAAAGCAGACAAGACGAATTCCTGGTGCTGGGTAGATCGCGTGCAGCACGCACAGTCACTGAAGGAACTCTCTTCTCCTCCATTCACCAGGGCCCAGAATGCCAAAAGCTACTCCTGTGCTCCTCCCTGGGGTGCTTGGAGCCGGGTGGGAGCTCCCAGGGGGTGGATTTCCATCTATGACAAAGACTCCCATATTCTCAGCAACTGAGCTAAGGAGTAGCCAGCCACCTTTGTCTACTGAGCACCTGAACTGTTCTGGGGGAGAGAGATAGATGCCTACAGGTTGATGGATGCGTGTGTGAGGTTTCAAAGACTTGGAGATGAAGGAATGGGAAAAGAGTTGAATGGCTTCCTTTTCTCCGGAGCTGTTTCTCTCTCCTCCTGGTTGGTGTCAGGGCCATTAACGACAGAAGGAGAGGGTGGACAGAGGGCGCAAGGAGATTGGCTCTCATTGTATCCAACTCTTCCAGGAAAGTCATTGCAGTACCAGAACATGAAGGGATGGTTCACCCTTACCTCACAGCAGAGAGACCTTCGCTACCACCTGAGGCAGGTCCTATCAACACACTGCTGAACAGAACTACCAGGCTCACAAAAACCCATGCAGCCTGCCCCTGGTCACAACTAAATAAGGCTGGTTTTCTACTGGAGTCTGCTGATCGTGGGTCTTCATTTTAATGCATGAGCATGAGGAATGGCATCCCCATAACCTCGCAGTGGAGATGCCTCAAATACCTCAGTTCTCCATCCACCGCTGGACACACACGCATTCCCTACCTTTCTCCAAGATGCCAGAAACTGTTCAAGTCAAGATTTGCCATAACCCCCTAGTAGCCAACTCCATGGACACTTGAGTCCTTGCCTCCTTGGTTCCTTCAAAATTCAGGGCAAAATTCAGAGGCTCATCCTGGTCCCCAGCACTCTCACAGTTTGGTTTCCATGACGCCATATGCTCTCCCTGACTTTTTGTCACCCTCTTTTCTGGCCTGGGCTGTCTTCCTAATCCCTTGGGCCTCCTGCCTCTTCAGGGCCAATGCTTATGACGCACGCTCAGTCTGCTAATGTGCCCACCTCACATACACAGAGCTCACACCATCTGTGCATTCCACTGCCATTTGCTTTGTGGCAGCTCCAAGATCCATGTCTCCACGTCCAAGCCCACCCTAGAGACCCCAGTTAGCCCCAGTGGATGACTTAACCTCAAGGATAACTCCAGCTAGTTCTGTCACACATAGCCACTCCCACCCCCATTAACAAAACCTTTATACCTGTGTTCTCTAGCTGGTGCGTGGAGAATGGATGCTTCCTGTCCCTTATAGCAGCACCCATATATGGCAGATCTCTGCATAGAATCTGTGACATCTTCCCTAACACCTCATTCATATTGCTAGCACTTCAATTCAGTCTGCATAATGTCACCCACACCACTCTGAGGGACCCCCTAGTGGCCCTCCAGGACACTGTCTCAAGACACCCTCTCTCACAATACACGACTGATATTTCAGCCCCCAACCCCAATACCTTCCAATGTCTGCCTATTGCTCAAGAGAAAATCCTGACTCTTTTTTTTCTCACAAGGCTCCCTACTCCCTCCCTAACACTTCTCCTGCCCATTATACACACACACACACACACACACACACACACACACACACACACACACACACACAGAGACAGAGAGAGAGAGAGAGAGATACAGAAAGACAGACAGAGACAGACAGACAGAGAGACAGACACAGAGAGACAGTGTACTTGGCATACATAACCCCCTCACGCCCTTCCCTCATCCTAGAACACCCCTGCCCCAGTGTGTTCCTATCCAACCCATGTTTCTAAAGTCATTTCCTACCAGTGCCCTCAGCTTCCTGTGCAGTTCAATCGCTGCCCCTGATATGCCGCTCTCACGGTGTCTGTCTCTAAGAGCAAACAGTGTATTGCTCTAGGCAGGAATTTTAATACTTTTCATATTTTATTTATAATATGATATAATACTACACTGGTACATGAATGAGAATCAGAAATGATCATTGGTATATGACTACCAAAGAGAAAACAATAAATAATGGATTATCAAGTTGAATCCAGTGGCATTTTTTTTTTAATGCAGTGTGACTGAATAGGCTTTATAGCAGGAATTCAAGGAGAGCTCATCACTGGGAAATCAATGGTGATAATTTGCATTAAAAGTTCTTGGTAGGGCTGCAGAAATGGCTCAATGGTTAAGGCCACTGACTGCTCTTCTAGAAGTCCTGAGTTCAATTCCCAGCAACAACATGGTGGCTCAAAACTATCTATAATGTGATCTCATGCCCTCTTCGGGCATGCAGGTATACATGCAGATAGAGCACCCAGACATTTAAATAATAATAATAATAATAATAATAATAATAATAACAACAACAACAACAACAAAAGTACTCAGTAGGTTATGATACCTGCTCCTTAGTTTACAATAAAAACCTAAGGAGGAACTAGGGAGATGGTTCAGCCAGTGAAACGCTGCCCTACAAGGATCAGTTTGATCCTAGCACCCATGTGAAGCATCCAGGCACAGTAGCAGGCTTGTGCCTGTAATCTCAGGCCTGGGCAGGCAGAGGCAGGACAATCCTTAGGTTTGCTGGCCAGTGTCAGTGCAGCGGAACTAGTGAGATTTGGAATGAGAGACTCAGGCTCAAAAATTAAGTCAGAAAGAGACTATGGAAGACACCTTACATCAACCTAGACCTCAGACCCTCACCCTCTCCCACACATGGTCACAGTACAAAGCACTAAACAAAATGAAAACGTTTGAGGAATGTTTGCTCGCAGAGGCTGGGAGTGCAGCACAAGTTCATTGTTTGATAATATTTAGTGTTTTGTTCTCTGGTCCATTGGGAGACCTTCTGGGTTTATAATGAACTGTATAGATCAATTTCTTGTTTTCTAAAATATTGATCTATTCCATTTTCCCCAACCCTTTTAATAAAACATCCATTTTCCCACTACCGGTTAAAGATGCTACTATGATCACAGACCAAATTTTCAGTTGTACTCAGGTCCATTCCTATATTTTATTTTCTATTGAATATTTTTCTGTTTCCTGTGTACCGGTAATACACCATTTAATTATAAAAAGTTTAAAAATAATTTTAAAAGAAGCTTTGCCACATGTTTGGTAAGGATAGACGTTAGCTGCGTAGTGTGTTCAAGGCCAACCTGGGCTAAATGAAACACCTTTTCAAGAACAGAAAGAATAAACATTAACTAAGGAAGTAAAGAGATCCCTCCAATGGATGCCTTTCTATTCAGAATTCAGTGGCCATTTGTTTCCAGGGGGGTTTCTTGAGAAGGCCCAAAGACAACGGCTAGAAGGATGGTATATACAATACGTACAAACTGACATGATATTTTGATCAACATCCCAAACGTTAACTAAGGAACACAGTTGTATCCCATCCTTCAACGCCTCTACCAGTGGCCGTAACAATGGGCTCCTTCAAACTGATGGCCAGAAGTGAGAAAGTTCAACAGAGCACCCATTCAACGAGGAGCGCCTCAACCCAATGGGACCACTCAACAGGTTATAAGGAAAGGAAGGAAGGGAGACCCTACGCCACCCGCCAGCTTGTAATCTCTGGGGACAGAGTGGCAGGGAAGCCTAATGAGCCAGGTATCCACGTGACCCTGAGTGTCCACCACAGGCTCCTTTTCTTGGGTCAGGATGGAGCCTCAGCTGATCAACAAGGGGGAAGAGCAGAGAACGTTGCTTCTCCAAGTCCATCAACTTCAACTGAAATAGCTCCTCAGGACCTCTACAGAGCTGTACAATCCCATGTTCCAGGTCCCCGAGTATGAAGTTGTCATCTGCAAGTGCAGAGACCGTTAACATCTTCCAGCAGCAATATCTCACTTGTTATTCTAACAGTGACCTTCAAGGGCTATAGGGGGAAAGCAAGCTTGAATTCCCCAGGCTCTGCGAGTGTGCATGTGTGCATGTGTGTGTGTGTGTGTGTGTGTGTGTGTGTGTGTGTGTGTGTGTGTGTGTGACTATAATAACCATGATAATAACCACATTAAGTGCCTATAACTCGAAGACAAAGAAATCACACGCATCCTTATTTTTCTATGAGGCTGTCTGTCAACCTTGGCACACTGCTTGGCACACAGACAGTAACTGTCAATCATCCGTCATTACTCTCACCATCACGTTATTAGCTGATGATTGGTGTGGTCTGCGACTTAACACCAAAGAGCAGCTGACCCAAATTTTAATTGACTTAATCATTCCAAACCCTGACAAACTACTAGCCTCAGACATTTAAATTTGTAATGCAATGATCTTGTCTAGAATGAGTGTGGGGGGAGGGGTGATGATTACTAGTTGGGGAGTCTTTCAAATGAATTAAGTCACTTCCAAAACTAACCATGTTGGTTGGTGCTAGTCTTAAAAATCTGGCAGAATGAAATGTTGTTATGGAAGAGACTGCGCCCCACCTGGCTCCACTAGGAATGTTTTTATAAACTCTGGAGATGGCTTCGAGGGTCTTAAGTGACAAATGCTACAGCACTTCTCCATCCCTACTGATTTGTATCAGTTGTCTCTTTATTTCAAAGAGCCAGAGGTCAAGGAGGGGTGCTGTGAAATCCTGTCTTCGAGAGACACCGTGGCTGTCACAACCCTGAACTTAGAGGAGCTGTGCAGGACCTACACAAGGACAAGGCTGGGAAAATCCAGGCATCAGTTGATATAGATGGTCTCCCGGAACTGGGGATCTGCGGGCAGTGGATGTTGCTGATGAAGGGGGAATCATTCTTTACACGCCTTGAAGAATGTGGCCGTTGATAGGTTACATGTGCTCCAGTGGATGGCCCCATACCCATGAACAGATGGGCAGCACTGACTGGGACTTGGTGGTTATCAAAAAGTAAAAGAGAGCACGAATTTGGGATGGGACTGTTGTGATGGTTTGCATATGCTTGGCCCAGGGAGTGGCACTATTAGAAGGTGTGGCCTTGTTGGAGGAAGTGTGTCATTGTGGGGTGGGCTTGGAGACCCTCCTCCCAGCTGCCTGGATCATCTTCTTCCTTTGGGTGAAGATGTAGAACTCAGCTCCTCCTGCACCATGGCTGCCTGGATGCTGCCATGCTCCCGCCTTGACGATGATGGACTGAACCTCTCTGAACCTGTAAGCCAGCCCCAGTTAAATGTTGTCCTTTATAAAACTTACATTGGTCATGGTGTCTGCTCACAGCAATAAGACCCTAACTAAGACAACTGTGCTGGGGAGAGGGAAGGAACTGGGGGTAATGGAAGGTAAATATGATGATATTTCACGTACACATGTTTGAAAATAAGGGGAAAGAGAGTCTGCATGTATGTCTGCACACCACTTCAATGCCTTGTGCCTCCAGAGGCCGGAAGAGGATTGAAGCCCCTGGAACTGGAGTTACAGACAGCGTTGAGCCATCATGAGGGAGCTGGGACTTGAACCCCTGTCCTCTGGAAGAGCACCCAGTGCTCTTAAATAAGGAGTCATGGCTCCAGTGCCTCTCCACCCCTCCCCCCAATAAGGAAACATTTTTTAAATATTTTCAAAATGAGAAGGATTCTGAAGGTGCTTTTTAAAGATAGGTCCTTAGAGTTAGGGAAATTAGTCTGGAATTCCTTCGTAATTCGTAAATATTTCAAATGTAAAGTCTAGTTTATCTGTGCAGAACACTATAATGGCTTTAGGGGGTTACTTTTAAATGGAGTTATTTTTCATATCCCTTCCTCTTTTGGAACTGGCAAAATACAGAAATATTTATTTATATCTCCCCAAGTCTAGACTTACTTGGGCTCTGGCTATTTAGAGCCCACGTTTGGTGTTTTTAACCCGGGACACATTCTTCTCTTTCATCCCTGTCACCCCCGGGTCACCCTGCTCAGGATGTCTGGCTAATCTTGCTGATATTTCTGGGGCATAGATGGACTCAGAATATGTGAGTGAGGGGGAAAATTCAGATAGGACCATAGTGCTGAACCTTTCTTTTACATAAGAGATTGTCCTTTGTTGGAATGGAAATGAGCAGATTCAGATAACCTGAGCCCAGCCTGGAGCATCCCGGCTTCCCCCGGGGAATTTCTTTGGGCCGATGTGTTGTGGGCTTTCCATGCAATTCAAAAGTTCTGTCTCAGCTATCAGAATGATCTAGGTTAGCGCAAAAAAGGAGAGGTTCATTCCTTGGCCGCTCTCTCTGACTCCATGCCTCAACTGACTGTCTATAAAAACTGGAAAGGCGTCACCACAAGGCAGGAAATGTTTTATATTTACAGAGTGAAACATGACAGTGGGGAAAAGGACAATCTTCACTGAAAGTCCCAACACTGTCCCGCTACCCCACTCCTCTGTTTTATCCGTGCACTCCCACTTAACCAAAGCTAAAAAAAGAAAGAACATCAACTGGCCAGCACTTTCTTACTGAGGCAGTAAAAGTCAGTCAGAAGGGTTTACGGCCTGACAACACGATGGCGCATCTCCTTGCCCGGGTAAGTTGCTCCTAAGAGGATGAATTCAGAGCAGAGTTTTCACTCTCGGGGTTTTGAGATAACCTGTAACTGTGTGATTTATGGCTAAATCTGCCTCGCCTCCTGATCTCCTCTCTAGAAAACTCAAGTTATTACCATCACCATCTTTCTCTCTACACTTCTTGTTCTGTCAACAATATCATCATTAACTGGGTTACTCAGCTACATCCAAGTCTCGCGATGGTCTAACATGAAGCCCTATCCCCCAGGGGTCATACAACTGGTCTACCCTAAAGCCCAAGAGCCCAGTCTTCCAGACGGCATGCACTGTCAAGGACGCTCAGACTCAGGTGGTGACTCTTGGGGCATCAGAGGCAGTCTTTAGTTTGAGGAGACAACCAAATGCCCCTTCATCACCTCACCTCACCCAGCTGTCCCCAAAATAAGAGGGGGGAGTCTATAGAACTTGTTACCAGCAATGAACACATTGAGGGAAATCATCTGACATCACAGGGATGAAGACGTGAACTCATCAGATTAGAATGTGGTTGTGGGCAGTACCTTTCAACAACACCCTGATTCTGTAAACTATAAACTTCCAGGATATTGTCTGCAAGATAAATGTCAATTTCATCTCTCTCGCTCTCTGAGGAATAGAAGCACTTTTTGAACCTTGCCTTGTAACAGACACTCCAATCATCTAACCACTGGGTTTTTTGTTTGTTTCTTTGTTTTTGGTTTTTTTTTTTTTTGTAGCTGTGTTGATGAGAAAGTTAAAAGTAAGACAAAATTCTAAAGAGTTTAAAAATTTATTGTATTAAAATGTGAAACTGACTCTCAAAGATTGCAAAGTAAACCGGTGCTGCGCTCTGAAGTAAGGGATTTCAGGACATGCTCTCCTGCCTCTGACTTCTGAATGACGCTGCAGAAGGCTTTTCATACTACCTAATACGACTTAATACCCTATTTGTGAAAATATTCCCCAAATATGGTTAAGCATCTTAAGTGAATTATGAAAATGGTTTTTGCTAATTACCCCTCAAAACCATGTCTTTATCTTCCCAGACTCTTGTTCTCCGGGGGCGAATTACATGTTGGGGTCACAATGACATCCCTTGTTCTACTGAAGTTTAACTCTTTCAGGGCCTGCAGGCTACAGAGGTTCTGCTCATAAATCAGCACTTACATGGCTTGCTCGTAAAGCTGAGAATGCTTTGTCTCAAATGGACAGGGCCCACCATGCAGAGGGCACCAGAGAACATGGCATTTGTTTGATTAAAATGATACAAACATTAAAGATGTTGTAGAAATTGTATCCAATTAGAAGGTGACAATCTTAACATTTACACAATCCCTAAAGTTATCATTCCCAAAGACAACTTTAAATTAAGGCTCTATAACTCACTATCAGAGAGCCACAGAAAGCATCCTCATTCCTAGCTGATCCCGGCAAGCTCCCTTGTACCTAATGCTAATGTCTTGACGTAACTCTGGAAGCCGTGTGTGACGTTCTAATGTGCACTCAGTCAGTGGCCAACCCCATGACTCACAGCTCTCCTCTTGATGCCCCTGGATCCTAGAGCAACTGAGACTTGGCACATCCGAGACTTGGCTACATCTGGAGTCACAGCTCCCTCTACAATACGATCAGTTTCACATCACTTTTATTTCAGCCAATAAATAAAATCCGAACACATAGTGCACTGCCTTCTAAGCAGTGTGAAATGAATTTTCCAGGTGGTTTCAACAAAAACAAAGGCCCCCGTCTCCCGCACGACCCCATAAATCACCAAGCGTGCAGTCAAACTTCAACCTTTGTTTCTTCCTGTCCGTGTTCCTTCACCCCTTCCCTTTTTAGGAGAGGAGTTGGTGCTCCTTCACTCTTGCACAAGAGGAGCGTTCAAACAAGAGCAGGAAGAACCCCTATGAGCATGTGACCTCAATGTGCTGAGATAATTTTGGTGGCCTGTGACTTATTAGGATCACAAATATCAGCCACTGTCACATCTCAAGCATCAGGATCTCTCAAATCTGTATCCGTCAAGCCTCTCTCACACCATTCCACAGCCCCCCTTTTGTAATTCTCAACACAGATGAGAATACATGATGGACAATGGCTCAATCAGAAGACAAACTCTCGGCAGATAAGGTTAGCGTTCATCAGGACCTGCTGTCTCAGGGGCTGTGCTTTGAACTGGGTGGGAAATCAAGAAATATTAATGGGAAAAATTAAAGTAAGTCTGCGTTCCAGGAAAGGCGTTAAATCAGGTCAGTGTAGCACGCAAGGCTGGGAAAGGCTCCTCGCCCCGAGATTTACTCTTGGGGTATCCTGGAAGATTAATGAAGGGACGACAAAAATGCCAAATGGACAATAACCCAAGTTAATTATTCTCGAGATAAGTTCTAGATTTATAAAACCAATTCTCCCGGTGGTGATTTTTCACGTTTTAAATTTTACAGCAGACTGAGGCTGTCTGTGTAATTGAACCCTGTTATATATAACATCCGTGTGTGTGTGTGTGTGTGTGTGTGTGTGTGTGTGTGTGTGTGTGTGTGTGTGTAAGCAGAAGACGCAGGCAGATGTGGTGACTTCTATGCTCCGCTATTCGAAATCACAACATTTCATTCCAAAAGTCATAAAAATAAACCAGAAAGATGCCATCGAGCAGTGTCGGCAATCCCGACAGCAATGTGGTCTTCTTGATGTTTCTCTCGAACCACTGATAAAAACTCTTTGAAGCGGAAGAGTAAATATTATCGTGTGGTAGTTCTTGGACCCAACTGTGCAAATACAACTGCATTGTGTTCCGCTCTAGGGGCTCCTGGCTGGTCAAACCACGCAGACCGGGTTGCTATGGAGGAACCAATGTGCTTACTAAAGAAACCCAGGAGCAGGCCAGGATACGGCTCAGCTCATACAGCGAGCCACCTCTTAATCTTCCTCAGATAGACACATGGAGTGTTAAGAGAAAGGCTGGCTTTGGGAAATGTGTTTCTGTGATGCAGGGAAGGTAGAGCCACAAATGAGCCATTGGAACTGCAAGTCCCAGCAGCTGGCTGTTACTGCCCCCTTTGGCAAGCTGCTGCTGCTGAATCGCAGACAGGGTAAGGAGAACTGTAGGGCTTACCCACTGGGGGCATCCCCCTGCGCCACGAGGCCCGGTGCTCAGCTAGGTGCCTTACACCCGGGCGGCCCGAGGCAGCATCCTAAGGTGGGGCGCAGCTTCCCACAGAGCACCCCCACAGTAGCTCACCTTGCCCGGGAGGGGTCCCGGCAGCAGCAGCTTGAGAGCCTGCCTCTTCAGCTCCACCAAGCGGGCGTTACAGTTCTCGCACCAGACGCCCCGGTCGGAGCCGGGGGAGGAGCCGCCGCCGCTGCCGGAGCCAGGGGAGCCGGTGCCGAAGCCCGGCGAGCCGCCCAGGGAGCCCGGCGAGCTGGTACCGATGCCCGGAGACGCCGGTCCTGGAGAGCCGGTGAAGGAGCTCGGGGACGAAGTGCCCGAACCCGGGGACGGAGTACCGGAAGAGCCCAGCGCAGAACCTGCTCCCTCCGGGGTGGGCCGGCTCCCGGCGCGCGACTCCTCGTAAGCCTTGCGGTACCAGCTCTCAGGAGAGAAGGGCGCAGAGGGCTTGGTGGGCGAACACATTTCATTCACCTGCGGAAGAGACACGCGGCGTCAGGCCCTGCAGGGCCACCGGTCCCCCGCGCTGAGGCGGGGAGGGGGATGGCCGCCGTCCTGCTCGCACTGATGCGAACCTGCCCTCCATCTATGTCCATCCTTCAAGTGACCAATCCTTAAGGGAGTCCTGTCCCATCCACCCTCGCCAGAGTGACCGCGCGTAGGTCCCCCACCATTCCTCCTGGGGTCAGCAGAAGAGCTTGTGGGGTGTGGATATCCTGCAGCTTCTGCGAGAACACCCAGAAAATCAGCGCCCCACTCTTTCAAACCCGGTACCTACCCCAGCAAGGGTCTAGGTACACAGTACTAGAACACCCTATCCCAGGTGTGGGTGACTGTGACTTCTGGGTGTTTATTCATTGAGGGCACACACACACACACACACACACACACACACACACACACACACACACACACACACACCGGTGCCGCAGGTAATCAAAGGGGCTCCCCGCTCCGGGGCAGCGATCCGAGGGAACCGCAGAGGAATTCCTGGGAAACACTCCCCCTCGGCTTAACTCTGCCTGCAAGTCCCGAAATACTGCAAAAGTTAAGGGTGTGAGGAAAGGGAGGAACCGAGGGCCGAAGACATTCCGGTAGCCAGGCGAGCTGCAGACCCGCCTCCACGCACGCACGGCCCCGCCGGCCGTGGAGACGCCGGTGCACCCGAGAGCTGGGGACCCTGCATCCGCCGCTGGCTCCCGGGAAGCAGAGGACACCCGCCCAGATGAGTCCCTGGGAACCTATCTCCGCGTGGACGCGGCCACAACTTACCCCGTATTTCTTGCCCCTGGTGGAGACCGCGAGCCTCTCTTTATTTCCAGCTACTGAATTCATGGTGGCTCTTCCAGAGGAAAGGGTCTAAATGCTCCCACAAGGCTACATCCAAAAGGTCTGCCAACCCAGAAGGCGTCCCCCCTCGTGGTAGGGGTTGGTCGTCAAGTCAAGGTTTCTTAATGGGGGCTTGGGAAGAATAAAAGCAAATGGACCCCAGAAGTGATAGCACCAATTTGCAGGAAGGGTTGGAGCGGCTGGTGGTTCTCAAATAATGGGTCTTCTCATCCCTCTGCCTCCTCCAGCCACGCGTCCTCTCTTCGCGGTCACATCCAGATCGCTAGCATTTTCCTCCGCCCGGCCGGCGCGTTCTCCTTTAGCGGGGCCGACAGGAGGAGGATGAGAAGGCGGCGAGGACGCAGGGCGGCTGCAGGGAAGGTGGGCGAGCCCTCTCCGAGCCGAGCCGGCGGTGGGAACTTGCCTCCTTCCCCGAGCTCGCTAACTGAGTTCAAAGAAATTCTCCCAAAATATAAGGATCCAGACTCGGGGAGGAGCCTCGGCGTGTCGCCGAGCCAATATGCGCCGTCCCGTTTTCTCTTGACAGTTGCGCGCAGGGCAGGGAGAGGGCGGCTGTGCGCGGCCGGAGAGCAGCCCGCGGTCAGGACGCCTGTGTGCGTCCGGGCGCAGCGCGGAGCCTAGGGAACCTCGGTCCCGCCGCCTCGGAGCCCGCCCGGCCGCCGCCGCCGCCGCCGCCGCCTCGCCCGCCGCGATCCATTTACAGCGCGGCGCTCGGGCCTGGCATCGCCAGGCGCAGCCGGGGCGGGGGTGGGGTCGTAAATCTGACTCCAGGCGGGGAAGTTGCTGGCGAGGGGCCCGCGGCCGGGGGCTCCGGTGCTACCCACCACCGGAGCCTGTAGCTCGGAGCCGGCCGAGCTGCGCCGAGACGCAGCGCCCGGGCCTTCCCGCCCCCCTCCCCGGGAGCTGGTCTCTTCCTGGCAAGGCTTGCAGGTCTGCCTTTGAAAAGCCGTGCAAACGGATTGAGTCACAAACAAGTCCGCAAACAGGCCGGGGCCAACCCCCCGCCCTTTGTTCTCCCAGACCTGCCTGGTAAACCTTGCCTTGATTCGCCCTCCTAGCCCCAGCGGGCCAGGGGACCCTCCTCCCCTGGACCCCGATTTGAGCACCCGGAGCCTAGAGCCCCCCGCCCGCCCACTGGCCCAAGGCCCTGTTAATGATGGGGAAACCTCCCGAGACCCACGCAGGTGAGCCAGGGACCCAGCCTGCAGCTACCAGACTGGGGAAACTGAGGGATCGGCCGCGCCACGCGCGCGCGGGAGGACTGCGCGGGCCTGGAGAGGGGGTGTGGCGCGAGCTGCTCGGCCTCGGAGGCGGGGATCCGTCCTCTCGTCCCCTTGCACGATTGCCTGGCAGCACCCGGACCTGTGGGATCTCCAGAGCACCCAGCTGTCGCCCGCTGTCTGATTCCCGTCCCCCCACGCACACCCCCACCCCGCGCAGAGCCCCGGAGCGCAGGAAGCCGGCGTACGCCGGGCTCCACACGTGGCTGCTCCGGGGTGTCATTTTTCATTTCCCGGGAGGACATTTCTTCTGGTGAGCCGGCAGGTCTATTTTGTTGTGACCTTTAATTAACACCCCGCGAGACGCCTCCTGCAGGGCCAGCCGGGCGCAGAGATCACGTGTGGTGTAATGGCATCTGGGTACCCCGGAAAGACCTGGCCTGGGGCTAGGCGGGGGCAGGAGGACATTTCAGGCTTCCCTAGTCGCTGTCTTCCTTCGACATATAAACGAGGAAGGAGGGGGTAGAAGACAACAATTGGGGTGCTGGAACCCGGGGCAACGCCCCCCATCCTGTCTTCCTGTGGGAACCTTCGGCGCCTCCCGGGCACCGCCATCCCCGCCCAGCGCCCTCTGCAGCCCGTGCACCCGGGATATTTCGTAGCCTCCAAAGCGAGGCGAGAAGGTCAAAATGAAGATGTTGAGAACACTGTGGAAGTTTCCATTACGTTCCTACTTCCAATTTCAACGCGATCATATCTGCCGAAGACCTTAGGGGGACGGGTAGCCTCCAGGCAGCCCACGCCGGCTGCAGCCGCATCTGTATTCTGCCTAGGTGCCGCAGAAAATATCGTCGCCATTAGCTACGCGCGGCTTATCAGCCTCAAAGCAGCATGTGGCCAGGTGAAATGGACGAGCCCGTAAAGCCCGAAGTGGGAAAGGTGGGGTGTCGAAGGGGGAGAGCCATCGCGGAGCTGCGCGATTCGTCCTGAAGAATGATGAGCCCAGAGATCTGATGTGCATCTCAAAGTAGCTGCGTTCCCCCGCGTTTGATGGGCTCGGAGCGCCCTCTGTTGGTGAAATTTTATAGATGGCGGCTCCTCAAGAGAGTTGGTGTAAAATCTACATACAGTGAAATGCATAAAATTTAAGTGTAAAATTCCATGAGTTTCTATAAATAAATGCATATATAATCAAATATATGCGTACATAATCAAATATGTATATATGCAATCTTGCATAGTCCACTACCAAATTAAGATGTAAATTTTTCTCACTGAAAAAAGCCCCCTTTCCCAGTCAGAACCCACCCCACATTAACAATTAGCAATCACCGTTCTGACTTACATCACCATAAATCAGTTTTGACTGATCTTGATGGGGTTTTTTCGTTTGTTTGTTTGTTCGTTTTATGTCTAGAGAATCCGAACGTCTTTTGTGTTTGGCTTGACATGGCTTGGGGTTTCCTGTTACTGATTGCATGGGTCTGTTTCCTATTTTGCTGTCTTACATTCCTCCCCTCCCGCTTGCCTTTATTGTTAATTGAATAATGTCTTCATATTCTCTGGTCCTTTGACTGCGTTCCTAGCTCTAATGACTCTCATATGAATCTTTTTGACTCAGCCTGGACCCTTCAGAGGTAGCGTGGCAGACTTCACTAAAATGTACACTTTGGGCAGGCTCAAGTCCATTTTACCTCTGTCCTTTGAGCTAATGATTTAAATCTACATGTTAAAAAGCCTCAATAAATCCTCATTTAAATTATGTTTTAAGCAATCTGTCCTTCCATGGAATTATTAAAAAATATGGTTTTGTTCATATACTTATCCAGTTTTTTTTTTTAATTTTTGCACGTCTGGACTTTTTTTTTTTCTTCCTGTAGAACCAAAATTCCAACTGATTTTTTTTTCTTCCAGCCTGGAGAACTACCTTTAGCCTGCCTGCCTCCTTTCCTTCCTTCCTTCCTTCCTTCCTTCCTTCCTTCCTTCCTTCCTTCCTTCCCTCCATCCATCCATCTTTATTTCTTTCTTAAAGATTTACTTGTTTTCATTTTATGTGTATAACTGTTTTTACTAGTGTGTGCCTGTGTGTGTGTGTGTGTGTGTGTGTGTGTGTGTGTGTGTGTGTGTGTGCGTGCCTGCAGGGACCAGAAGATGGTTACCAGGTCTGGAGCTGTCATGTGGGTGCTGAGAACTGAACCCAGGTCCTTTGCCACTGCTTGTAGCCTCTGACCCATCTCTCCAGCCTCTCCTCCTGGCAACATATATTCCAGATTCTGCTTGTCTGTCTTATCTCTCTGTTCAGTGTTCAACTAACTGGAAGTAGTCTTCTCGGTGGCGACTGCTCTTAGAGTGTCCTCTCTGCCTTCCTCTTTTTGGGTACAGTGACCTATCATCATCATAGGTGTTCCTCCATCTGTCGTGTGTTCCTTTTTACCCTGGGTGCTTTGAGGATCTTCTCTTTCCACTTTCCTTTCTCAGGAGTTTGTCTGAGATGCTTCTGATGTAGATCTGTGTTCATGCTGCCCAGAGTTCGCTGAATTTCTAGAACCTGACAATTTGTATTAGTAACTTTTCTGTTGCTGTGACAAAAACCCTGACCAAAGCAACTTTAGAAAGAAGAGAGGTCATTTTGAGAGAGAGAGAGAGAGAGAGGTTTCTGAGGAACAAAGTTCATCATCATGGGGAAGGCATGAACATCTGACAGATCATGTTTCATTCACACTCAGGAAGCAGAGACAGTAGAAAGAACTGAGGTCAGCCTACAACACCCCAATCCCCCCTTTCCTCATCCCCAGTGACACCTTTCCTCAAGCAAGGCTCCACCTTCTAAAGGTTCTACAACCTTCCCCAACAGCTGCAGGAACTGGGGTCAGGTGTTTAAATACGGGGGTCTGTGGAAGGAGTTTCTCATTCAATTGACCACAAAGTTGATCTATAAAATTTTCACCAAGTTTAGGACATTTTCAGCCATTGCTTATTCAAGTCCTTTCACTACCCCATTCTGTATCTTTCTGTCCTGTGGACTCCAATAACATGCATGTTGTCATCACACTTTTGGGTCATGACACATGGGTTACTGGCTCACTTTAGGCATTTTACCTGCCCCTGTTCTACAGACCGAGAACCATTCCCAGTGACCCCTTATATGTTCACTAGCTCCTTCTTCTGCTATTTAACCACTGTAGAGAGAGTATCTTATGTCTATATGGATGTAGCGCCTGTCAATAATAAATCTGATGGCCTATGGCAGGAATAGAGGGTAGGACATCTGGGAGAAGGGATTCTGTTATAGAGCCAGGTGGGAGATTCACTCCGGAGAAGTAAGGAGACAGACATTTGGCACCTGAGCACAGGTGACCAACCACGTGGCAGAACATATGTTAAAATGAAGGGGTTCTTAAGTTATGATTCTACTCGGAGAAAAGCCTAGCTGTATGGCCAAGGTATTTGTGGATATATTTTGAGTCTGAGTCTTATTTCTGGGAACATGGGGCTGAGCGGTAGAACCAGACCTAATTTCTACCATTCGTGTGAACATTTCCTCTGTGAGTGTGTGTGTGTGTGTGTGTGTGTGTGTGTGTGTGTGTGAATGCGTGTCTCTGTGTATGTCTGTGTGTGTGTGAATGTGTCAATGTGTATGTCTGTGTGTCTCTGTGTATGTCTGTGTGTGTGTATATGTGTCAATGTGTATGTCTGTCTGTGTGTCTCTGTGTATATCTGTGTGTGTGCATATGTGTCAATGTGTATGTCTGTCTGTGTGTCTCTGTATGTCTGTGTATGTGCGTATGTGTCAATGCGTATGTCTGTCTGTGTGTCTCTGTGTATGTCTGTGTGTCTCTGTATCTCTGTGTGTCTCTGTGTATGTCTGTCTGCGTGTCTCTATGTATGTCTGTATGTGTGTGTCTCTGTGTGTGTTCATATATTCCATTTTGTTTAAATTCTTTAACATAGAATAATTTCATTTTCCCTTCCTTTGTTAGGGTTCTATTGAGTTGTTTCCCTCACAATTAATAAAATTGTCCTGATACTTGCTTTTCATACCTAAGATACGGCCCTTCTGGGGTTTCAACAGGGAGGACTCCAAGTTTTCCAAGCATGTTGAACGTGAGGCTGAGCTCAGCTTCCCTGCTGCAGGTTAAACGCTGTTCATTCTCTCACCACCCCATGTCTTCTTTCCTGCACTTCCTGGTGATCTTCTCTGTCTCAAAGTTCCAGGATGCCAATTAGAGCTCAGGAGGAAACGTACTGCAGTCTGCAAGGTAGCAGCCTCCTGTGGCTGGCTCTGCTCCAGGATTTCCCTGCTCCCTTTCCATCCACTGACTCCCCTGAACACCAGCAGGTACAATCTCAGAAGAGTGGCTTTCTCTTCAGTCAAGCCACTGGACTCGGCAGAACCTTTCTCTCGGGGACTGAGTGCCCCAGTATCTGCCTACTGCTTGCCATTCTCCTGAGCTTTGAATTGGTTTGTGGTTGGAGTTCTTGTTTATTTTTTTTATCATTTTTGTTGGAAATTTTGATTTTGTATCTAAGGTGCTTGCTCCCCAATTCTATTGTCAAGGGCTTCTTAGCCTACCTTAAGCCTCTAAACTTTTTTTTTTCCTGGTGAAACCCAAGGCCTCATCCCCACTGGTCAAGTGCTCCATCACTGAACTACAGCCCAGCTGAGGTGGTTACACAGTTTCAAGGAGAGGCTAGCTGAGACTAGCTATAGTTCATTTTCTCTTAAACC
The DNA here is from genome assembly GCF_011064425.1 of Rattus rattus. Taxonomy (NCBI): domain Eukaryota; kingdom Metazoa; phylum Chordata; class Mammalia; order Rodentia; family Muridae; genus Rattus; species Rattus rattus. The sequence continues at coordinate 56,872,160 of NC_046163.1, read as the reverse complement.
AAAGATTCCCAGTGATACAACTAAACCTTTACAAAGAGGGATAGGGCAAATTGATGGGGCGTTTCTCATCTCTTCACATTCAAGGATGTTGGCAGTATTTCTTCAAGATTTAGCTTGCATTTAGTGACCCTTATGGTAGGAATGAAAAGTAATCATATATAGGCTCGTAACAGAGCATGCCTTCTATGAACAGTAGTTCATTAAGCTGTTGGGTGAGAACAGGGTCTCTGATCCCTGCGTGATCACAAAGGAAAGAGAACAGGGTCCGTGGTCCTCCTTCCTTGTTACTTAATTATTAAAGGCGCATAAACTTCCTCAGGGATGCTCCATGGTGCATTCGCATCTCACAGCATTCAATTTAGCTTCCTCTTTGTTTATATCTCAAATGTGAATGGCTCATAAAATTTACAGCCAACATATATTATGCCATTGTGTGTCGGAAAACCTAAAAGTACAAGTCAGAAATAAAAGCCCCAAATCAGCCTGGCAATCCCTAATTGCTACGCAGAACACAGAATATAAGAGTCCACTCCTTTTTAATATCTTTCCTTTGAACTCATTTCCATATCAGTCCAGGCAGCCACATGCCAACGGAGCCAGCCGAGTGCATGTGCCAGAGGCGGCTGGGTTTCTCCTTGAAAGATAATTAAAGCAGCTTACACTGTCCATGTGGCATCTTGATGAATATGCAGACAATATTTGCATATGATCTACTGGTGTTCTGGGACCATATGATCATATGTGTGGGCTGCCAAGCTGATGATTTTAATTTGTGAGTTCGGTCACTACTGTAGTGGAAGAGAAGTGTCGTTGTCCTGTGAGCCCAAGAAGGCTTTCCACTCCTAGAATACTGTTTCAAGAGTTAATTACCTTACTCTTGGAAATTCCTCGTGTGCTAAATTCCAAACCTCTTTCCCCCAGTGCTGGGGAGAGAACATAGGTTTGTCCGAGCTAAGCAATTTTCCTTTCTGAGAGCTATGCTCCCAGCCTGATTCCCGGCCTTGATCTTAGCCTGACATTGTCAAAGACAAAGGTGAAGTGGACAAAGGCATGTGCGCGAACGCCATGTAAATACAGGAGTCCTTCTTGTTGTCAGCCGAAGAGCTGTCACTTAAAGAGTAACGGACAGTGAGGGACAGTGAGGGTCAGCCTGCCAACCTCAGGATCTGACAACTCTGGACTGGAGACATCCTCATGTAAGATGTAGGTCATCAGAGGAAGTGACATTCCCAGTGGAGAGGTGGCTCCACTGACGGGGATGGTGGCTTTGAGCTGGGGCTTGCAAACTCCAGGATTAAGAAATGCAAAGGGAAGACTTTGGACAAACCATCACCCAGAAGGAAATGAAAGGGAGACTCGGGGTTGGGGATTTAGCTCAGTGGTAGAGCGCTTGTCTAGCAAGCACAAGGCCCTGGGTTCAGTCCCAAACTTAGGGAAAAAAAAAAAAAAAAAAAGAAAAAAGAAAAAAAAAAAAAAAAAGAAAGGAGACTCAGCTGAGGCACAGGCCAATGGGAGTATACAAGCTGAGCCACGGGCCAATGGGAGTATATAAGCTGAGGCACGGGCCAATGGGAGTATATAAGCTGAGGCACGGGCCAATGGGAGTATATAAGCTGAGGCACGGGCCAATGGGAGTATATAAGCTGAGGCACGGGCCAATGGGAGTATACAAGCTGAGGCACGGGCCAATGGGAGTATACAAGCTGAGCCACGGGCCAATGGGAGTATGCAAGCTGAGCCACGGGCCAATGGGAGTATGCAAGCTGAGCCACGGGCCAATGGGAGTATACAAGCTGAGCCACGGGCCAATGGGAGTATGCAAGCTGAGCCACGGGCCAATGGGAGTATGCAAGCTGAGCCACGGGCCAATGGGAGTATGCAAGCTGAGCCACGGGCCAATGGGAGTATGCAAGCTGAGCCACGGGCCAATGGGAGTATGCAAGCTGAGCCACGGGCCAATGGGAGTATAAGGACAAGATGCACCCTGTATTTCAAATGTTAAGTTTGGAATTTTTAACTTGAGACAATGAAAAACTTTGAGGGGTTTTGAGTAAGTGAGTCTCTGCTGAGGACACATTGTCCCTTTGAGCTGGTAGTATTTTAAAAGGCAATTTGAAGTGAGAATTAGTCGGGAATGAAAAGTTGAGGGGCGAGAGGAGGTTACAATTCAATGATTAGAAACCAACCTAACCCACAGATGGACCCCTAAACGTTGTACTGACAGCATCGTTGCCACCCAGGACATGAGAAGCCAACCTCACAGTGAGATAGGCTTCACATTAGAGCAACCATAATCCAAGAGATGGTCAGCAGCATTGCGAGTGAGAATGTGGAGAGATGAGAACATTTGTACAGTTTGGTGGCGTCTTAGTTATGGTTTCTATTGGTTTGATGAAACGCCATGGGGAGGAAAGGGTTTATTCAGCTCACACTTCCACATTGCTCTTCACCCCCAAAGGAAGTCAGGACAGGAACTCACACAGGGCAGGAACCTGGAGGTCGGAGCTGATGCAGAGGCCATGGAGGGTGCTGCTTACTGGCTCGCTTCCCCTGGCTCGCTCAACCTGCTTTCTTAAGGACCACCAGCCCAGGGATGGCACCACCCACAATGGGCTGAGCCCTAACGCTTTGATCACTAAATGAGAAAATGCCTTACAGCTGGATCTCGTGGAGGCATTTCCTCAACTGAGGCTCCCTACTCTTGTGGTAACTCCAGCTTGCATCAAGTTGACACAAAACCAGCCAATACAGAAGGTAAATAGATATCACAGCCATCTTGGAAAACCGTTTGGCGGTTTGCAAGAAGTTAGATGTAAAATTACTCTATGTCCATCGGTTTCCCTGGATATCCGCTTCATCGCAGATTAAAGATGTTCTTCTCTGCGGGGATTTGACCACAAAAGTTCTAGGCAGCAGCATTCATGAGTAGCAAGAGATGGAAATAGGAGCAGCGCCCTCACCTGGTAAACACAGACAGACAGACTGTGACATAGCATATGATGGAATAGTATATGGCAGTTAAAGTGAATGAAGAATCATATATGCTACAACATTGGCGAACCATAAAAATTGTCAAGCTCAGTGAACGAAACCAGAAGGAAGATGCCACGTATTGTGTGATTCTGTTGACATGAAATGTTTCGAGAGAGCCGAGTTACGAGGGCGGAAGTCACGTAGCGGTTGCCTGGTCCTGGGACGGGAGCAGAGATTGACCGAGGAAAATGTTGCGGTGTATATATGAATGAGAGTGGATTTTACATGGACACTTAGCTGAAGAACTCGGAGGGGGTGGGGGTGGGGGTGTTGCTGCTGTTGTTGATCTTAATGAGATGGGAGAAGGAAAAGAATAAAGAATACGGGACAATTTCCGAGTCATCAGCACTTCATCGGATGAGAGAGCTGAGTGGAGGAGTCTGGAGGAGTTCAAATGATTTCCAGATTCTTACAATGAATAGGAGAGATGAAAATGGCAGCGGAGGGAGGTGTGTGTGTGCTTCATCGAGAAGAGATGATGAGCCAGTTGCTTGGTCTTCTGAGGCAACCATGTCAGAACTGAGCTGCGTGGTCGTTTCAGGAACTCCAGTGTCCAGCCCCAGTCCCATGAGTGCTGTCTTCACAGGAACCTTGGGACGCTGAACCCCGGCTCTGAGAAGGGTGTGAAGACACTGGCTGAATTCTGGTAAGAAGAGAAGAGTCCCTTTTTTAAAAGCTGAGGGTGTGTGATTAATTTAAAAGTTGTGAATCCTATAAGGAACTGCAGAGTAAGCTGTTGTGGCCAGGAGGAGGGGCAGCTGCCTCTGACTCAGCCACAGGAGTCTCAACAGCTCCGGCTGTGGAAATGAGAACCAGGAGAGACAGCCAGAGGGTGGTGGGCAGAGAGGCACATGCAAGCAGGCCGCAGACAGCTTCTAGAGCCATTCCAGAGCCGGAATCCAATGGATGGACAGGAAGGAGGAGGGGCCCACCTGCGGGCCTGCTAGGGACCTGGGGGGACTTGTAGAGAAGTGGGAGCCTGGGAATTGCTCCAAGTAGGGCTTAGGATCAAGGCCAGTGTTTGTAAAGAGGGCTGCTGATGCTCATATCCCTCACTGTGTGTTCCTTGAAGCAAGAACTGGCAGAAGCAGGACCTGTGGTAGCCACCAATACAGCAAATGTACCTATTGTCACTTCTTACTCATCTCAGGGTCACAGGCATCTGCTTTCACACCTCAATCTGCCATGACATTTCCACCACCCTGCAAGTCTTCTCTATTCAAACTGCACTAGAAAGTCAGCAGTTTCAGTCTCTCATGTGGCCCCTTCAACCTTTGAATTAAAACTGTATGTGTAGGGATGGATGGATGGATGGATGGATGGATGGATGGATGGATGGATGGATAGATGGGCAGGTGGGTGGATGGATAGATGGATGGATGGATAGATGGATGGATGGATGGATGGATGGATGGATGGATGGATAGATGGGCAGGTGGGTGGATGGATAGATGGATGGATGGATAGATGGATGGATGGATGGATGGATGGATGCAGGGATGCAGGGATGCATGGAAGGATGGGTAGATGGATGGGTGTGTGGATGGGTAGATGGGTAGGTGGGTGGGTACATGGATGGATGGGTGGGTGGGTCGGGGTGGGTGAGTGCATGGATGGATGATAGATGCATGCATGGATGAATGGATGGATGAATGGATGTGTGGATGGGTAGATGGGTGGGTGCATGGATGGATGGGTGGGTGGGTGGATAGATGGATGGATGAGTGGATGGAGGATGGGTGGATGAGTGGATGGATGGGCAGAGAGATGGGTGGAGGGATGAATGGTAGGTGGATGGATGTATGAATGGAGGGATGGAGGAAGGTATGGGTGGAGCAAGTGAGGGAAGAAGGGAACAGATGAATAGAAAAAGTCAGTGATTGCTGTACGCATACATGAATGAAAGACATCCGTCCAGTTGGGAAAGAAAAGAGACGGAATAACTTGGTGCTCCTAGGTAGGGGAACAACAGAGATTCTTACAAGTTTCTTTATTTTCACACTTATTTATGTAGACTGTGTGTGTGCACATGCATATGAGTGTGCATATGAGTGTGAATATGAGTGTATTCATGTGTGTGCAAGTGTGAGCATGTGTGCGCATGCTGGCCCATTATGCAGTTTCTTTGAGATGGGCAGTGGCGGACCGAGTTCTAATCCTCCTTATTCATTTTCCAATATTAAAAAGTTCACAGTAAGCCAGACTTACTTTAATCCTAGCACTTGGGAGGCAGAGGCAGAAGCAGAGGCATACCGATCTCTTCAAAGTCATGGCCAGCCTGGTGTACACAGCCAGCTAAAGGCCATCCAAGACCATGTAATTAGACCCTGTCTCCAGAAAAGAAAATCCACATGGTTTAAATGTAAAATTTTATTTTAAAACAATTGCACAGATAAGTGTCAAGAAATTGAGAAGTTGGCGTTTCCACAGCAACTGAACTACTGTTAAATAAATGAAATTAAGCATTTATATTACCCTTGACATTCCGCCATATGCTAAGCAATCACTTTATTGGTTTATAATTCCTGGCAGCCACCTGTGAGGGAGGAAATATTCTCATTCCCACACTGAGGATGAAGAAACTCAGTCCCAGGAGAATCATGGTCCTGCTGTGTGCTTGCCAGGCAACCAACCGAGTCTCCGGGGAACCGCAGGTCGCAGGGTGGGACGTCCTGGAATCCTGGGATCATTGCTAACTGGCCCCCAGGTCCCGATACTGAGTTCAAGAACAGACAGAGAGGGCATGGGAAGGAACCCCCATGGCCCTCGCTCAGTCCCTCAGTTGTGTTCTCCTGTGGCCACTTCCTCCACAGAAGAGCAAACACATACTGAGAAGAGAAGAGACAGGAGAAGGAAGCAGAGAGGAAGGAGAAAAAAGGGGGAAGGCGGAAAAAAGAGGGTGAGGGTGGAGGGAAGGGGGAAGAGGATGACACCCCCAGGCGTTCAGAAGCCGGAGGAGCTACAGACACCCGGGTCCTGAGGCAAAGGCTCATGCTTGCCCTCCGGGTACTTTTTGCATGATTTCACTTTCAGGCAGCTACGAGACTTCATTATAAGCCAACAAGACTTACTTTGGTAAAACTTTCCTGTAGTGAATTTTACGGGATCTCAGCTGAAATGAACACAGGTACATGGACTCAAAGCCACAGTTCTAACACAAGGCCTAGGGCAGAATGAAGCCTGTAGCCAGCATTAGCTCTGGGCTTAGCTACCTTTCCTCTCTTCTCTCTCTCCCTCCCTCTCCCCCTCTCCCTCCCCTTCCCCCTCTCCTCCACCCTTTACCCACCTTTCTTTCTCCCTCCCTCCCTCCCTCTCTCTCTTATTCTTATTCTACTTGCGGGGGTCCCCTCACTGTTGGCCCTGGAATCCCGGGCTCAAGCAATCCTCCTGCCTCAGTCTTGTAAGCAGCTGGGATCGTAACTAGCTGGCCCCAGCACCTAGTTTTAGTTGTCATCTTCTGAATGATCTTTAAGAAGAAATGAATAGCAGCACATGAGAAGCAGAGACAAGACAAGCAGGCTTTTGCCACCATCCCCTCAGTGGAATTTGAGTGTGAAAACTAAGAAGTCCAAAGGATAAGAAAGGCAAAAGCAGGAAATTGGGCTGAAGTACATGCCTAAGAGCTGGTTTTGAACTCCCTGTCTTCTAGCAGACATTTAGAAAATGGTTCTCCCTAAAGAGAAACAAGAAGTAATAGGCTTGGAGCATCAGCGTGGCTCAGTGGGTACAGGCACTTGGTTGCCAAGCCTGACCACCTCGATTTGACCCCATTGCCACAAGGTAGGAGAGAACTGACTATTACAAGGTATCCTCTGGCCTCCACACAGGTGCGGGGTCATGTGTGCCTGTGCTATCACACACACACACACACACACACACACACACACACACACACACACACACACACACACACGCTTGCATGCGCGCACACACAAATAAATTAATGAATAGTGTGGTTTTTAATTTTATTTTTATTTTTTACTTATTCACTTTACATCCCACTCACTGCCCCCCTCCCAGTCATCCCTTCCCACAATCCTTCCTCCCTCCCCTTCTCCTCTGAGCAGATGGAGGACCCTAGGTATCCCCCATCCTGGCACTTGCAGTAATTTTTGAAATTAAATGTTAGGCTCAGAACTACCATAAATTGTTGCTCCTTTAAGGCAGGCCCACTTCTTAGAAGACTCTTTCCCCAGCTCTTGTCCATTGCTTTGGGACTGTGTTCAAGGTCCCCCTAATCCCTAACACGTAGCCAGTATGGCTATCCACACATCTGTCTGATAGCCCTCTTTCCCTTCTAACTGTATTGCTTCTTTAAAAAAAAATAAGTCAACAGCCACCATACAATGCTAGGATGCAGTGATTGTGAATTAGAATACTCCAGAGTTGACGTGGCCATTTAGTGGTTACACACATCATGGGTGAGACCATGTGTTCCTTTGCCAGAGGTCACCTTAATGGCCTTCTAGGTCTGTAGCACTCGTTGCATCTCTTGTTAGGTGGACAAAGTTTCTGTATCATAATCCGGACTTTTGAAGTGGGTAGAGGTGGAAGGCAGAACCCAAAGTCTCATATGTGCTAGGTAAGAATTCTGCCACTGAGTCACTCAACCAATGACATATTTTGTTTGTATTTTTTTCTGTGAAATAGTTTAGCAGAAACTTAATCTACAATATTACATTCTGATGTGAACATTGGATACAACCCACTGGTGACTTCAGTCTGCAATCACAGGAACTTAAACACTTAAAAGAGATGACTATAGGTGACCGATTGGGGCTGGCAAAACTCATCATTTCAGTTGGTGAAGTGCTTGTCATGCAAGCATAAGGACTTTTGTTTAATCCCCAGAGCCCATATAAAATCCCAGGCCTGGTGGCATGTCCTTATAATCCCAGGGCTGTGGAGGCAGAGAAAGATGGATCTCCAGTGTGCCCCGGCGAGCTAGCCTAGTCTACTAGGCAAGCCTCGAGCTAAACAGAGACCTTGTTTCAATAAAACAAAGTGGACTGCTCCTGAGAGTGATCATCTGGTCTCCCCAGATGCATGTGTGCTCACACAAAATAAAGAATAAAGCATGTGGACTCTAGAGTCTGTAGAAAGTCTTACAACTCTGATTAAAGGGGCATCACTGGGTTCATTTCTTGAGGTGAGAGCAAAAACAGAGATGCATTTAGTGGGAGGGGTAAAATTTGGAGCAATGGATTTAATTAAAGGACATGCAGGCAAGTGTTCAAGATGGAAATAATGACTATTTATAGGACAGTGCTGGCTTGCCTTGGACTGTTAGGAAGATGATTTCAAAGTCAGCTAGCTTTGGCAATTGCTACCTAGGGGCTCTTCTAGCCCAACGTTCAACTGCCAGTGCTCACCATCAGTGTTCAGCAGATGGGTTTTCCAAGTGATGTATACTAATTGACCGTAATGTCCCCACCTCTACTCTCTCTTGGGTAAAGTTTGCATAGTTGTTTTACTTCCAGCTATGAGAGAGCCCCAAACACTTAAAGGTTAAATAATGTGCCCAACCCCATAAAGAAAGCAAAGTGTTCTAATGAATTGTCAAGTTGACAGAGATTGGAATCAACTGGGAGAAGGCTCTCTGGGGAGAGATTTCTGTGGTAGATTGTCTTAATTGCATTAGTCGAGGTAGGAAGACCTGCCCACTATGGGCGGTGACAGTCCCTAGCCAGAATCCTGGACTGTATAATGGAGAAACCCAGCTGAGCATGTTTCTTGCTCTTCTTCCTGACTGTGGCTGTACTTTGGACAGCTGCTTCAATTCCCGTTGGATTCACCGCTCTGCCTCGATGGACTGTATCTTGTACTGTGAGCTACAATAAACCCTATGAGTCAGGGTACTTTATCACAGCAACTGACTCAAATCCAGATTCATATTCTCTCTCTCTCTCTCTCTCTCTCTCTCTCTCTCTCTCTCTCTCTCTCTCTCTCTCTCTCTACACACACACACACACACACACACACACACACACACACACAAAGCCCACTTCTCTCTGCCTGCCTTTCTTTTGGACCCACAGACCCCAGGCAGACTTTGCCACTGTCGCCCCAGGGAAGTGGAATCATAAAGTATTTGTTATTCTGTGACTGTCTTATTCCACATTGCATGCTGTCTTCTGGGTTCGACCGTGTTGGCTGGTCACTTGCAGGCAGAATGTGGCAAGCCAGATGAGTGCTGAGAGCGAGAAGTAAGGAAGTGAGTATGTTTCCAGGATCCAGAGCCTGAACTGTCCTGTGGAAAGCTGAGTTACACATGGGTTCATGTGATGTCCCACTTCCAGTACGTTCCTCCATGTCCTCTGAGCCCCTGCCGATTCCCGGCTCTTAGTGGCCTTGGAGTCTGTGGCCCTCAGTGAGGCTCAGGTGTCAGTGGAAGCAGTGAAACACTGATACCTCTACTGCCCAGTGGAAAGGAGCTCTGGGTACTGGTCCTCCCTCCTTCAGAGTAAGGGAAACAGAAAACAGCCAGACAGGAAAGCTATGGGAGAAACACAAGAAGCCCAGTGCACCCTGGCACATGCCAAGGAATGCCTGGAGCCGTAGGAACCAGAAGAGGTAGGAGGGATACTCCCCTGACTCCAGAAGCATCATGGCCCTGCTGATACCCAAGGCTTGAATTTCTGGATCTAGATCGTAAGAAAGAAAGTTCATTCACTCTTAAGATATCAAGCTGACGGGCATCTCCACTGGAAGCTGTGGATGCTGGCCTGTTACACCTCCTCACAAAACAAGGCCAAACCTGGGACCTGGCCAGCTCCCCTCCCCACACCCACCCACATCTATGCGCCCTGTCCTGCTTTTTGTTTTGTTTTTTTGGCACCGAGATGCCAAATCTTTTAAATTCACACTCCATTTTAGAGGACCTGACCTAAGTTTGAACTCAGGTAAATTAACAGGCTGATACCTAGCATTAGTTTCCAAGTTACCCCCAACAAAACCAGAGCCTAGCTGCAGTCTCTAGGCTAATCCCCAACAAGACCAATGTTTGCGGGTTACACCCTCAACAAGACCAGTGTCTCTGGGAACGACCACCGATGCAGAGGGGAGCAAAAGTTAAGTTTATGACTCCCAGCACCAGCCAATGTTAAAGGCTACGTAGTTTTCCTATTAGATGCTTGCACACGTACTCCCTGCTTGCTGCTTACTATAAAGTCTTGCCCAGATAGACATATGGGGCTCCCCGCCACCACCAAAACCTCTGAGTTGCAGCAGATCGCCTCCTGTTTTGAGGGGACCACTAACATTTCCCCAGCACAACAGCACCTCGGTTGTTTACCGCTTGACTCTCCTCTCCCCCCTCTTCCATCTCTCCTGCTCTCCTACCCAGCCTCTCCTCACCACACCAGGGGATCTCTGACCCCCCCTTACCACCCCCACCCCGGGGGGCCTCCATTATGAATGCTGGTTTTAGACTTGGCCCTGCACCGTGTGACAGACAGAACTGCTCATTTGGAGTAAAAGCCAGGAAAAAACATAAGCAAACAGCTCCACATCGTGTCATTACCAAGCCGCAGACACCTTCACCCTCTCCTCCCCTACATCTTCTTTCTCACGCAGGTCATCATCTCTCCTGATACCGGGTAATTTCAGTCATTTTCTACCTGCATTTCTGCTCATCTCCCGAGGATTCTCATTTGCTAATGCAGGGAGGCCACTTGGTCTTCTCTGAGCCTGGGTGTTACAGGGGACCTTGTACTGGGAGATGATGGGGTAGCAGGGTAGGGCTCGGCAGCTCATTTGCTACCCAACTCCAGAGCAGAGAGTAAGCAGAACAGACAGCTGGGGAGAAAGAGACCTAATTACTTCCTTCCCCGAGAGGCTGGGTCATTCCTAGCCTTCTCAGGGCCGGGCTCCTGTTGCTGAGCCAGCAAAGAGCCTAGTGGGTAGGAATGAGATGCCTTAGGCTCAGGCAGGATGCATACAAGTTCAAGGACAGCCTGGAAACCCTAGCGGTACCCTGTCTCAAAATGTAAATGTTGAAAGGGAGGTGGGGGTGGGGTGGGGCGGAGGAATGCTTTCCCGACACACGTGTAAGGCCTGTGAGTCATTCCCCAGCATGACAGACAGAGGCAAGAATAAAAGACTAAGTCAACCCGCAATAAAGCAGGGGTTCTTGGACAGGAGACCAGCAGCCACGCAGGCCTCTGCAACACTGCAAACCACCCTCCCCTGTGGTGCGAGCCTTGCACAGAAGGCCTCTCCGTGTCCCTTAAGTTTTCTTCACAAAAGAACTACATACATGATAGTTCAAAACGCAAAGGCTCACTTCTGAAATTCCCCGCCCTGGCTGTGTGCCCTCTGCCCGGCCTCTCCTCCAGGCAACTGCTTGGGCCTCTTGGAGCTGCTTTCCTGAGCCGTATGTGCTTAACCAGCAGTTTCATGATTTACCGTTTGAGAATCTGCTCTTTACTCTGTGTGACGGAGCATGAAGGCTTAGCGTTTGTCACACTCCTTACTCCCTCCTCAGTGATGACATTTATAAAAATAAGAAAAGGCTCTCGCTCACTGGGCTATCATCCTTGAGGCCAGCACTGGCTGCCAGATGTTGGTTCTCTTTGACGTGGCTAGTCACCCTTCCATCCTGATGCTTGTCCGTCCCTGGACTCCTGGACTCCTCCTCTAGCTTCTCCTTCCCCCATCACCGCCTCCTTGTAACCTTTATTGCTGCCTCTTCCTGTCTGTGACAGAGAGGATGCTGCAGCTTGGTCTGCCAGCTACTTTCCCATCTCTCCCCACCTCTTAGTGGCTTTACCTATCTCATGGTTTCAAGTATCTGCTGGTGATCCCCAGGTTCCTATGCCCCATCCCGTATCCAATTTCTACTCCATATCTGTACCTAGTTGCTAAATGAGCATCTTTAATTTACCACATCATTAACTTATCACCCAGCTCCTGATGACCAACTTTGAAAGCCACCCATGCAAGCCGTTGCATCCCCTCCCATGGTGCTTCTGTCATTTCACTTAAGTTCCGGTATCAGGGGTCATCTTTGGCTCCCTTTTCTTTCCTTCACCACATGCATCCCATCAAGAAATCCCAGTGGTTCTCCTCTCAGGCTGTTCCCCATATCTGAGCATTTCCCAGTACCCAGCTACCACAGCGTCTGTAGGTGGACCGCTGGCTCCATCCGCTCTTCCGGTTCAGTCCAGGTCCCATTCAGTGGCCAACAGAAGCCTTCTGAAATGGAAGTCACATCACCCTTTCTCATCCTGTCCACTGTCCAGGTCAGTCCAACGCCTGTGCTCAATGAGCGCCCGCCACAGCCTTCGAAGCAGCGAGGACTGCAGGCGTGCTGCAGCATGCATGACCCCAGCAACTCTCTGAACGACTCCGCCTCCATCCTGAGCTGCTGCAGTAAAGTGTCACAGAAGAGGTGGCTTGTGGGACAGCTACTGACTGTCATGTTTCTGGAAGGCAGAAGAAAAAGATCATCCAAGGTCGAGATCCAGCAGGGTTGGTTCTTCTGAGGCCGGGAAGGGAGGCCCCACTTCCTGCCTCATAGACAGCTATCTTCTTTTACGTTGTCACATCATCTTCTTCCTATGCGTGTTGTGCCCGTCTCCCTTCTCACATGGACACCAGTGGTATTAGGCTGAGACAACAAGATTTGCTCCATTATCTTTATAAAGCCATAGCTTCAAGTACGTTGCTATGTTAGTTTTCCCTTGTTGTAAACAGTACCTGAGATACTCAACTTAGAAAGTAAGGTTACCTCGCTCAGTTTTAAAGGTGTCTTTAGGCCTTTCAGGCTAACGTGTGGGTGCATCATGGCGATGCCAGGGAGCATGTGATGGAGCCCTACGGTACCCTCATTATCATCCAGGAAGCCAGAGAGAGAAAATGAAAGGGGCCAGCCTCTCAAAATCCCCTCCAAGGGCACTTCTCAGAGCAACCGAACTTCTCCAAACAGGCCTCACTTAAGTCCCTTCAGCCCTATAAACCTAAGACCAAGCCTTTAACCACCTACACGACTCCTGGATACACACTGAAAGGAATCTAAGTCAGCATACCACAAAGACATGGATTATCAGGTTTTACTGATGTTCTATTGAACATCTATGTTTATTGATGATGTACTATTCACAATAGCCAAGATATGAAACCAGACTAGTGACCCAACAACAGATGAATAAAGAAAACATGATCACACACACACACACACACACACACACACACACACTGGAGTTATAGTCAGCTGCAAAGAAGAAAAATTATGTCATTGCTGGAAAATGGATAGAACAAGAGATCACTGTGTTAAGGGAAATAAACCATACTTTAAAAAAAGACAATTATCGAGTGTTTTCTTCCAGTTTCAGAATTTACATTTAAAAGCACATGAGAGTAGAGGGGGGCTATTTGAAGAGCATAAGGTACCCACAGAAGAGGGAAGAAGAGAGTTGGTCACATGGGTTGAATATGACCAACGTATATTATGTATATTGTAAATGTTATAATAAACCCATCTGGTTCTCTCTTCCAGCTTATGTGTTTGCTACCTGCAATAAACATGAACAACTTTCTGACCAAAGTCCAGCAAAACCTACGTATTTAAGATGATGCTACCACAAATAGGTGGATTTTGACTGTTCAAAACTGGAACCCTTCTGAGCATATTGCAACATGAATGAGCCTTGAAACTTCACCCTAAACCTAAGGGGCCAGACACAAAGGCCACATATTCTGTGATTTTCATTATATTGAAAATATCCAGTGCAGGCAAACCCATAGAGAGACAGCAGACATGTGGTTATCCAGGGTTGAGTACTTCGAAGCAAACTAGGTACAAAGAATGTCTTTGCTTATTTGAGTAAATGTGGAGAGAACAGTCAGACATAGCAAGGTGCAGAGAAGAATCAAGAATTAAGGAGTCCTTCAGTCACAGTGGCACAGGCCTTTAATCCCAGTACTAGGGAAACAGAGGCAGGCAGATCTCTGATCTCTGTGCGTGCATGAGCCCAGCATGATCTCCAAAGTAAGTTACAGGCCAGCCAGAGCTGTATAATGAGACCCTGTCTCAAAGGAACAAACAAAACAAAAAGGAACTAAGGAGGTGAAAATTAGATCAAGAAGGGGATGCTTCTGTGAAGCTCCTTAGAGTTGGGGGTGAGAAGGCTGGAGTGGGTTCCCTCCCCTTACATCATGGGAACTATGGAAGATCTTTGTTCGTTTCTGCCCAGCACCTGCTGAGGCATCGCCCCTGCTCTGGGGCATTCCTGTGGAAGCTCCACCCACTCTGCCTTTAGTTATGGGGTGGGGATCTGCATCAGGCCTAAGCACATTGGGGATGATCCAAGATGTACTTAGCCCTTCAAATAACAATACAGTCCAAGAACAGTGCTCCAGGACTAGAGAGGAATCGTGGTCGGTCTCTGCATGGGAGAGTTAAGGAACTGATTTCCCACATCTGAGTCTACTTAGCTTTGTTTTGTTTTGTTAATTTGGATTTCTGAGACAGGGTCTTACTAAGTACTCTAGGCTGGCTTCAGATTTAGAACAACCTCCAACCTCTGCCTCCCAAGTGCTAGGATTACAGATATGTGTCACCATGCCCAGCTAAACAATGTGTGTGTGTGGGGGAGGTGTATAAGTTTTTGTGTGTGTTTGTGTGCATGTGTGTGTGTGTGAGGGGGGTTGTGTGTGAGAGAGAGATGGGGGGGATTTTGTGTGTGTGTGAGAGAGAGAGGGGGGGGATTTTGTGTGTGTGAGAGAGAGGGGGTTGTGTGTGTGTGTGAGAGAGAGAGGGGTGTGTGTGTGTGTGTGTGTGTGTGTGTGAGACAGAGAGAGAGAGAGAAGGGTTGTGTGTGTGTATGAGTTTTTGTGTGTGTTTGTGTATGTGCTTGTATGTGTGTATGTGTGTTTTTGTGTGTGTGTGTATAAATGTGCATGCATGCCTATGTGTTTGGGTGTGTGCACAAATGTGCATTTGGATGTGTGTGTATGTCTGTGTGTGTGTGTGTGTGTGTGTGTGTGTTTGGAAGGTGGGTGATGCTAGGAATGAAGCCCAAGGCTCATGCATGCTAGGCAAGCACTCTCACTAAGCTACACCCCCAGCCATGCTGATAACATGAGGGAAGAAACTATCTAAAAATGGAGCCATCCCAAGTAACAAAAGCAAGGGCTGGCTACTGACGGCCTGTCACTCTAGATCAAACTGTCCAAAACACTGTCCCCTACTCAGCCACATGGAAACCCATGAATTCCTCCTTAGCAAGATGAGCTTCTTACTCGCAGTAACAGAGATTACAAGTGTAGCTCCTAAAGTCTAAAAGAACAAAATACCAAAGTCTAAAAGCTGTGCAAAATACAGCTGTTTCTCTATTCTATTACTTGTTTATTAGACTGTCATAAAAAGTTAAACTTCCTGAAAATATGCTAAAAATAGTTGTTCCTTAACTAATAAAACATGCAGTTTTTCAATACTAAAAAAACTGTAGGAGGCTGGAGAGATGGCTCTGTGGTTAAGAGCACTTGCTGATCTTCCAGAGGACCTGGGTTTGGTTCCTAGAATCCAGGTCTGGAGGCTCACAGCTCCATGAGATCCGGCACACTTTTCTGGCACTGAATGCAGGTGATGTATGCACAAATACTTGGGCACATAATTATATATAATAAATAAGTAAATAAATAAAATCTTTAAGAAAAATGTAATTGACAAGATTGATTCTGAATTATATCTGCTCTAAATATTTCAGAAGCAGAAGTCTATGCTTGACAAACTTATACTTGATCTGGCTTAACATCATTCCTACCAACACTTCCCGTGTGTGTGTGTGTGTGTGTGTGTGTGTGTGTGTGTGTGTGATATTTTTAAAATTATTTTTTTTATTTATATTCTAGACATTGCCCCTACTCACAAGTCTCCTTCCCACAGTTCCTCATCCCATTCCTCCTCCCCCTTGCCTCTGAGAGGGTGCTCCCCACCACCAGCACCAGGCATCCCCCTTCTCTGAAGTCTCAAGTCTCTCACTGAGGCCAGACCAAGCAGTTCTCTGCTGTATGTGTGCCAGGGGCATCAGACCAGCCCATGTGTGCCCCTGGTTGGTGGTCTCTGGAAGCTGCTAGGGGTCTGGGTTAGTTGAGACTGCTGGGGTCTGGGTTAGTTGAGACTGCTGGGGTCTGGGTTAGTTGAGACTGCTGGGGTCTGGGTTAGTTGGGACTGCTGGGGTCTGGGTTAGTTGAGACTGCTGGGGTCTGGGTTAGTTGGGACTGCTGGGGTCTGGGTTAGTTGGGACTGCTGGGGTCTGGGTTAGTTGAGACTGCTGGGGTCTGGGTTAGTTGAGACTGCTGGGGTCTGGGTTAGTTGAGACTGCTGGGGTCTGGGTTAGTTGAGACTGCTGGGGTCTGGGTTAGTTGAGACTGCTGGGGTCTGGGCTAGTTGAGACTGCTGGGGTCTGGGTTAGTTGAGACTGCTGGGGTCTGGGTTAGTTGGGACTGCTGGGGTCTGGGTTAGTTGGGACTGCTGGGGTCTGGGTTAGTTGAGTCTGCTGGGGTCTGGGTTAGTTGAGACTGCTGGGGTCTGGGTTAGTTGGGACTGCTGGGGTCTGGGTTAGTTGAGACTGCTGGGGTCTGGGTTAGTTGGGACTGCTGGGGTCTGGGTTAGTTGGGACTGCTGGGGTCTGGGTTAGTTGAGACTGCTGGGGTCTGGGTTAGTTGAGACTGCTGGGGTCTGGGTTAGTTGGGACTGCTGGGGTCTGGGTTAGTTGGGACTGCTGGGGTCTGGGTTAGTTGAGACTGCTGGGGTCTGGGTTAGTTGAGACTGCTGGGGTCTGGGTTAGTTGGGACTGCTGGGGTCTGGGTTAGTTGGGACTGCTGGGGTCTGGGTTAGTTGAGACTGCTGGGGTCTGGGTTAGTTGAGACTGCTGGGGTCTGGGTTAGTTAGTTGAGACTGCTGGGGTCTGGGTTAGTTGGGACTGCTGGGGTCTGGGTTAGTTGGGACTGCTGGGATCTGGGTTAGTTGGGACTGCTGGGGTCTGGGTTAGTTGAGACTGCTGGGGTCTGGGTTAGTTGAGACTGCTGGGGTCTGGGTTAGTTGGGACTGCTGGTCTTCCTATGGGGTCACCTTCCCCTTCAGCTTCCTCAATCCTTCCCCTAATTCAAGCATAGGAGTCGGTCCCCAACTTCAGTCCAGTGACTGGGTGTAAGCATCTGTCTGTCTCAGTCGCTGGTAGGGCTTTGCAGAGGACAGCTCTGCCAGGCTACTGTCTGTAAGCACATCATGAGCTGGGTCCCAATTAGGGCTGTCGCTGGACTGCCTTTCCTTCGGTCTCTTCTCCATGTTTGTCCCTGCAGTTCCTTTAGACAGGAACCACTCTGGGTCAGGAGTTTTAGCAGGGGTTGGTGACCGTGTCCCTCCACTGAGGCCCTGTCTCTTTGAGTTCCTCTCCCCATTGTTGGACATTTTGGCTAAGGTCACTCCCACTGAGTCCTGAGAGGCTCTCACCTCCCAGGTCTCTGGTACTTTCTGGGGTCTCCCCACTTGCCACCCCTAGGCTGCTTATTTTCATTCATTCTCCTGGCCCTCTGGGCTTCTCTCCTGACCCCCAGACCTGACCCTGCCCCCTCCCCTGCTTCTCTCCTTCCCTTCCCCTCTCCCACCTTGGTTCCTCCCTCCCTCTGTCTCCTGTGATTATTTTGGTGGGATTGAAGCACCCTCACTTGGGCCTTCCGGTCTGTGGGCTGTATCCTAGGTATTCTGTATTTCTTGGCTAATATCCACCTATCAGTGAGTGCATGCCCTTTGGGGTGTGGGTCACCTCACTCAGGCAGGATTTCCACACATATCGTGGAGATGACTGAGGTTGCTAGACATACACATTCAGTCTTGGGTACAACCAGAAACACACCCAAAACCAGACACTTCAGATACAATGAAGAAGAGGCCAAGTTCTGGTTAGATCTGGACTGAGTGCCCCGTGTAATTTAATTCACAACTTCTGAAATGTTGAAAATAACACCAGAATTCCTTTAAATGTGAATGGTAGAATACAATATGGCACAATATTATGCAAGACTGGGGTAGCTCAGTGGCTGATCACTGGTCTAGCATATAGGAAGCCCCAAATGACGACAGCATGGCAGAAACAAGCATAAACACAAGGTTGTGCAGACACTTAGACATAGATGGGTTGAACATACAGTCTGTTGACCAGACACATTGGCTGTGACAAAGGAATAAGCGCCCCAGTTTTTCATTATTACTTTCTGGAAAAGGAATCTGGGCCCAGCTAACCTTGAAGGTTGCACTCGGATTTGTGTTGGTTATCATTACTACAATCATCAGAAACGAGATCTATTTTACTGAAATATGGCTATGCCGTGGCGCAGGTTCATGCTTTTCCCTGCTTGTTAATCCTAAGTACTTATTAGAATAAATTCTAAAACTGCCCATGGGTTTTTCTCCATTCTCGATCACTCTTGCCATCTAGAATTCTCAAACTGCCAGTGATGGCCAGGGGCAGGAGCTGCTCTGCCTGCATGGCTTTTCCCCTGGGCTGTAGATGCCTGAGACATATTCCAGGGTCTCGTTGGTTGCTAAATGCTTAGAAGGTCATATCTGGGGTTCTCACTGCTCCTGAGAGGATGCCGCAGGGGTGAACTTCAAAGACCTTCAGGCATCCTCACCACCTGCTCACAGACACTTCTCGGCCTCCTCTCTCTCCTTCTACATTTACCCTTCATAAGGAGGGTGCAGCTTAGGGGTAGAGCATATGCTTCTAATGCATGCGGCTCCAGGCTCAATCCTGAATGATCTCACACCAAGCATTAGTAAGGGTCAAGTGTGCTGGTGCACGACTTCAATCCCAGCACTTGGGATGCAGAGGCAGGTGGATTTCTGAGTTCAAGGCCAGTCTGGTCTACAGAGTGAGTTCCAGGACAGCCAGAGCTACACAGAGAAAAAACAACAACAACAACAACAACAACAACAACAACAACAAACAATCAGCATTACTGCCATCTTCCTAGAAGAGGCTGCCCTGCAGTTTCAGCCTCAGCCATGGTTTCTAAGTGCTGTGGCCTTATTTCCCTTCATCTTCTCCTCTTATTGATTTATGTCTGATTGCAGGGTCTTTCTGGTGCCAGTGTAATGGTGGTGTGGAGGGGACATGGCAGACAGGGCAAGACCCTCTCACAGTTAGACTTATTTAAACGCTGGTAATTCTCTGGTATCCGGACTTCGGCTTGAGTAACTGTGCCCAGCCTGGTGACCATTATTCTCCACTTGGGGCATATTTTAAACTAAGTGAGGGTTGGGGTAGCTCAGTGGTTTGTTGCTCAGGTTGTATGCACAGGGCAGTGGGTTCCATCACCAGTGGAGAAAAACCAACCAGGTGGTTGTACTTTAATTTCTCTATCTCCAACTTACATACGCCAGACACAGTGACAGTCTGCAAAAACCGCCCAGCCCTGACTACCTTTAGGAGTGTCTCAATATCAGTGGAAAAAATAAAGAAGAGAATTTTCTTTCCAGGGCTTAAAGGCTTTTGTATTGATATTTCTGAATGTCATATAAAAATCTTTGCTGGCTTTGTAAGTATTAGCCTCAAGAAGAGAAGTAGGAGAAAAATACCCTGGCACTGCCAGTTCACCGTCAGGAGCTGCAGAGCCAGGATTTTATTACACAGCTCTTCTCAGGCATTTAGTTGACAAACATTTCTACAAGACCAGCTCTTCTGCCACTTCGACAGAATTAATCTCCATATATATAGTTCAAGACAAAGAAAGGTTTTACCCAGATACTCAAGGTGACTGAAAGCCTTAGGAAAATATAAATAAAAGTTTTTAAATTTATGGTGCAAAATGTACAGAAGAAACGCAGACACTTTCTCCTTGCCGGGGAGGATTTATGACTTTGAACTCCGTGTCTGTTTGAAGAAGCCTCAGCCAGATTCCTACAGCGCTGTCCTTCTCCCTCCCCCACACAGATGCTCTACCTGAAACAGTCCCATGCTGCTATTTAATTCAGAACTTGTGAAACCTCAGTGTTCCTTCAGAGGGACTCGGGAATAAAACATGATACAATCGTGCCATAGAATATCACGCAGGGCAGCTCTTTGGGAAAATCCCACGAGTGATCTACAGCCCAGGTCACATGCCAGCTCCCTTAGCTTATGTGCCTGTTCAGGTCTGAATGCAGCAAGCCTCCCACCCTCACCCATGCTCGTGTTTGCACACTCGGTCCCCAGCTATGGTACTGATCTAAAGGACTGTAGAACCTTTAAGTGGTGTCACTGATAAATGTAGGTCACTAGAGGGGTGTCTTGCCCCCCACTTCAAGATCTGACTGCTATCTGGGGCATTGGCATGCACTTCACCTGCACTGGCCTGCTGTGCTCTGACTTCTTACCATGATGGACCATGTGTTCTAAAACCGTGAGCCCAGATGGGTCTTCCTTGTTCCTGTCAGGTATTCTGTTCCAGCAATGAGGCTAGGACTAGCATGCTGCTCCACATCTCTGTGCCATCACTTACCCGGATGCTGGCACATTGGTATGATGCTAGCCACAGGTATAGTGCTGGCACATTGGTATGATGCTAGCCACAGGTATAGTGCTGGCACATTGGTATGATGCTAGCCACAGGTATAGCGCTGGCACATTGGTACTTCTCTCCCCCCACTAGACAACCGGCCTGGGGATAGAGGGAAGCACAGCGGGTCAGTCCCTGGTCCCACTCCACAGTTTGGTGCAACATGTTCAGGGAAGGAGCTTACCAAGGGGCAAATAAATGTACGAGATTACTGAGAGATGGGGAAGAGACATATGGATCAGTTAGCAAAGGGCTGAGGTAGAGGAAAAATGAACCCATCTGTGTAGGTTCCCAACTGCACTTCCCGGCTCATGCATACATTGTGGTATCTGAAGAACCTGCTTCCCAAATGAACAGCAGCCCTGGAAGACTGAGGAACACTTTTCCTACCCTGTTGCTTACACGAAGCATTGAAATCAATGGGTTGACAGATCACACCTCTCTTTCACCAAAAAACAGCTCTTTTCACAGGACAAGCAGACAGGATAATTCAAGCACCACCAAGCTTGACATGAATGACAGCAGCCAGAGACAACTGGTCAACCACTCATCTATAGGTAGTGATTTTTACAGGGACATCACATGGGAAAGGTACAGAAACAAACTAAGAAAATAGCTTTACTGTATCACTGTCATGCACAGGAGCATGAAGAACTTGGAAAAGAGACCAAATGGCATAGAAAAAGTGCTCTCTTTACACACTACTTACTCCCTCTTCATGGTCAGTGAAAAGTAAAATTCAACACAGCAAAACTCAACTCACTTCTGAAATGCTGGTAAAACACCCCAGATGAGATTGTGGCATACCTATGGGTGTCCTGCTAACAGTGACAATCAGGGCGAACTATCTGACTTGGAATCTGCAGTTCTTCACCTCTTAGTCCCGCGCCCTTAGTCTCGTGGTGTCAGCATTTTCAACTGTAGTCTGGGAAGCATAACGGTGACTAATTACAAGGGTTTTATGGGGATTAAATGAGATAACAGAAGAGAAAAGCCTAGTGTGCTGGTTGGCACATAATGCATGCTTGAGGACTCTTAGATATCATTCCTACCTCTGGTTCCAGTGGTAGGAAAGCTATTTTCCTATCTGAGTGCATTAATCTTTGTTTTCTGCAGACAGCTCTAAATGAAGGACTGGCGTGCTCCTCCTCCTGCTTGTTTTCCCAGGTAACAAGGATTTCTTCAATGTTCTCATTTCCCTCGGTACTTAGCACAGTCTCCTGTTTCTTTCCCATCTGGGCCAATATCTGCAGAAATATCATTAACTGTAACCTGCCTCATTTAAGAAGAGATCCTTCACTGTTTATGTGTACTGTATGGAAACAAAATCAAAATTTTATATTCATTCAACTGAATTCTAATTGTAGATATTAAAGGAGGCTTTATTCCAACTTAGGCAATGGTCCAGGCAGTGGGAGTGAGAGAAAGGGGGGACTCACAGTTTGAAGAAGTCACACAAAACAAGTGGATATGTTGCCAGGTACACTAGCTATGGAAGGCATAAGTATAAAAAGGAATGCCATCTATATAGGACAGAGGGGGATGATGCCTCCTCGATTCAGAAGCAGGGGGACAGGCTACTGCTGAGGTGGGAGAAGTATTAATTATCTGAGGCACTGAATCTTTTTTTTTTTTCTTTTTTTTTTTTTTCGGAGCTGGGGACCGAACCCAGGGCCTTGCGCTTGCTAGGCAAGTGCTCTACCACTGAGCTAAATCCCCAACCCCTTGAGGCGCTGAATCTTAGTGGGCATCATCAACCATGGAATCAGACCTGAGCATCAAGACATGGCCTTGCCACTGGCTAGCTTTGTACCCCTCTCTCACCTGACAGAGCCTCAGTGTCCTTGCTTGTATGGTAGAGATGATACTTTCAGTCAACCCATAGGCTATTATAAAGATTACATCATCCTGTAGCAAGCGTCTGACACACACAGCTAGTGTCCTCTTTAGGATGTCATTGCTGTGATGAAACACCATGACCAAAGCAACTTGGGAAAAGGGGGTTTATTTGGCTCTCACTTCCAAATCATCCCTGAAGAAAGTCAAGACAGGAACTCAGATAGGGCTGGAGGCAGAAGCTGATGTAGAGGCTATGGAGGGGTGCTGCTTGCTGGTTTGCTCCCCATGACTTGCTCAGTCTGCTACCAGGGGTAGCCTCACCCAAAATGGACTGGGCCTTCCCATATCAATCACCAATTAAGAAAATGCCCCAAAGGCTTGCCTACAGCTGGATCTTCTGGAGGAGGCTCCCTCCTCTCTGATGACCCTAGCTTTTGTCAAGTAGCCAGCAGAGCCAGTGTTATCACCTGGCCTACGTGACATCAGTGCAAGGAACACACTTGTAAAGATATGAGGGCTCATGTCTTTAGGAATACATGCTGGAAAACAAGGGAGGATAAAATGGTAAGCTGTGTGCTGAAGGAGGTCTCTGAAGTTTAACTGGTGTGAGGGTGAGGACAGTATCACCCACCATCCACATCTTCATTCCTGGGGCCTCACCTCTTGAGTTTGGCATGGCCTCCACTGCTTAAAGACGTTACAAGCATCCAATTTTGCCAGAAGGAGAATGAATCTCTGTAGAAGTAACCCCTTCCATCCCAGAGCCTGATGAGAATTAGAACAGAAATGACATCACTGCCTCACTGGTGCAAACCTGAAGCAAAGAACATCACACAGGAACTACAAGAGGTTCCCATCAAGACTGCACTCCCGGGGCTGGGGATTTAGCTCAGCGGTAGAGCGCTTACCTAGGAAGCGCCAAGGCCCTGGTTCGGTCCCCAGCTCAAAAAAAAAGAACCAAAAAAAAAAAAAAAAAAAAAAGACTGCACTCCTTCCTGGAGAGCATTCCTTCCCTCTTCCTTCCCCACTCACATATGTATTTCCTGGAATCACTCCCAAATAAATCATGTACACCAAAACCCTTATCCTAGAGTCTGTTGTAGTTTGGATCTAAACTTCCCCCAAGGGCTTATGAACAGTGATCCTCAAGGAGACACTGTGCACAGATGCAGCTTTGGGGAGCTATATCACAAGGCTCTGACTTCATGGGTTGAATTGGCCGTCAATGGGTTCATTATTGAATAGACTGCTGGCAGGTGGTAGAAAATAAGGGGTGGGGCTTCGTTGGAGGGGCAGGGTGACTGGTATGTGTCTTTGGAATACTGTGTCCCTTAGCATCTCCCTCTTGCTGTTTTCTGAACACCATAGGTGAGCAGCTTTGCTCCATGATGTGCTTACTCCCTGCCATGATATTCTGCTGCACCACATGTGGGCACAAAAGCAATGGAGCCTAATGAACAAGAACTGAACCTCAGAAACCATGGGCCCAGGTGAACCAATAAATCTTCCTTCTTCTTAAATGGGTTATTCCAGGTATTTTGTCACAATGATAAAAGGCTAATCAACATGACCTGCTTTGGAAAAAATCCATACTAAGATGCATGCCACAAACTTCTGCTAGAGGTAATTCAAAGAGCATGCAATTGGTTTGAACGTGGTAGTGCACAGAGAAAGATGGAATAGTAGTGGCAATTTTCAAGGAAGGAGATGGTGAGACCTGGAATCACTTGACTTAAGGGAATAGAGGGGAAACATGGACCCAAGAACCACTGAGGCAGCTCCTGGGTGACTGGTGCGCCTGACTGAGGTCATACAAAAACAAGCTTAGGAAGAGGACTGGATTGTCTGTGAAACAGCAGTCAGGCCTTTAGTTGCACAATGCTGGCTCCAGGGTTTTTAGATTTTTGGGTCCTTAGAGCACACACACTGATGAGTTAGTGGGATTCATGGAGCTACTGGAGTAGGAAATAGAGTTGAGGCCGGAATCCTGAGAGCAGTGCTATTGGAGGAGAGTGAGTTACAGGCAAGAGAGAGGAGAAAAAACAGAAAACAGATCTGAACCTAAAGTCAGCTTTCGGCATGGAAGGGTGCTAGGTCCTTCACTGGTGACCTTGCAGCAGTGTCAGTAGAAAAGATAGATGTTGGACTGTAGGAGGCTCTGAAGCAGAGAGGAATTCTGAGGTGCCCTCTCCCTGGAGTACAGAACATTGTTGGGAAACTCCAATAGTTGGGGAGGGAGAGAGAGTAGTAGATAAAGGGTGCAGTGAGAGTTTTGGTTTCTTTAAAAAAAAACAAACAAACAAACCAGGAATATTATGTGGATGTGTTGTGTTTTGGTTTTAATCCCAGGTGTGAAATATGGGGCTGCTTCGGGTTGTCCATTGACTATGATTTGCCTCATGCTCTAACAGGTGCACGATTTTGCCAAACACAGTTTCTGTGAGTGGATGATGCTTGGAATTCTGGGAACTCTTCAGAGGTACCCAGGAGGCAGGGTGGGTTGTCGTTTGTTGGTTGGCTGTTTGTCTCTGTTTGTTAAGTAGTTGTGTGCAAAGAAGAAACAACAAGAAGAAATTAGACATCCTGCCCCAAGGAACCCCACTAATCAGCTTTCTTTTATGAGTTGCCTTGGTCGGGGTGTTTTATCACAGCAATATAAGGTAACTAAGACAAAGACCAAGAATAAATTACCCGATTCACTCTGGTCATGCAGGAATCAAACTCGGATTTCTGTCTGGATTACAAATCTTAATTCAATGACAAGCTTTTTAGAACTTTTTAGAAGGATACAGAAATTGTAAGTTTAGAACATATAATTTGTGCAAGCAGTTGTTTTTGTTTTGTTTTTTATTTATTTATTTATTTTGGTTGGTTGTTTTTTCTAGACAGAATTTTTCTGCATAGCCCTGGCTCTCCTGATACTCATTCTATAGGCCAAACTGGCCTGAACTCAAATTCGCCTGCTTCTGTTTTATGAGTGCTGGGATTAAAGCCATGTACCATCACTCCCAGCTGAGCAATTTTATTTTTAAATATATATTTTAACATTAAAGCAAAATTTGTAAAATCAAAATACCATGTAGCATGTGTGCTACCTATAATTAAACATGTAATATCAGGATATGTAAGTATTAACTTGATTATTTAACTTGTTTAGAGAGAAATTATTCCAAATAATAAACTCTTGGTGTACTGTGTCTTGTGAGGCTATACCAAGTTCTTGTTTTCTTATATCCGCATGCGGTTTGAAACTTGTAATCAATTTTCAAGCATCTCATTGACTTGAGTGCAAACACTTGGCTTCCACACATTAAGAATACAGAGGTGCTGTGCCAGAAATAGCCATGGAACCGTTAATTCAAACACTGTGATTCACAGCACAGTGAGGTAAGAAGGCCACCAAGAGTGACTTTGGTAGCATATGACCAAGTGGGAATTTATAAGGGACATTAATGATGTCAGTGTCAAGACACAGAAACAATGTCAGCATACAACTATCAAACTAAAATGCATGCTTTTAATAAGAAATCAAGAAACATTTATTTTTTAAATTTCTGGATTAAATTGGGTATAGCAGCTCACAGGCCAGCCTGGTCTATAGAGAGAGTTCCAGGCCATCCAGAACTACACAGTGAAGCCTTGTCTCAAAAACAAACAAACAAACAAACAAACAAAAATCAAATAGTTGAGGCTTGGGAAATCATTTTTACTTAAAGAATTCCTCTGGGGGTAGGGAGATACCGGGGACCTCCACCCACTCAAAGGAGGAGGAGGGGGTGTTGGGGAAAGAATTGTGGGAGGGAGTGACTGGGAGGGGGCGGTGAATGGAATGTAAAGTGAATAAGTATAATAATAATAATAATAATAATAATAATAATAATAAACAATTATTTGAATAAAAATAAAAAAGAATTCCACACCTCTGTTGCTATCCCGACTCTATGGAACTGGACTGTTGGTGTACCCATGAGGTGTTTGCCAGTGGATCGAGTGGCCACTGCTAACGTGTGAACTGAACTGTGGATTTCCAGACAACACAGGCGGGAGTTGCTCTAAAGAACCTTTCTAAACAGGTCCACTTCCCCTGTATCCTTTCTCTTCTACTACCTCTGGTGGGTGCTGGGATACAAGGGAAGTTAAAGTGTTTAAGAATCATTATTAAAAGTAAGGTTTGAAAAAATTAAAGTTATACTAGTCTTTGATGTAGAAGAATCCTCTGCATTTTCGGTATTAAGATGCCCGGGTATTCCCCGTGTTTCTGTAGACCAACTCCTATATCTTGGGATTTGATCAACTTAAGTCCTAACTGTCACTGAAGCTCCTCATAAAATGCCCTGCGTGACCTGCGGCTCAGGAACTATGACTACAGTTGTAGATCACAGCACTATGCCTTGATGTCAAAGGTTTGGCCCCCTCTGTTATGGCAGCCTAAGGTGACAAGTTGATGGAGACACTGCTCTGGCTAGATCAAGCTGGCCACCTGGGGCTGAGTAGTGACAAAGAGATGGTCCAGACACACTGAGCCTCTTGGAGGAAAATAACTGAAACTCATCCATGAAGTTGATTTATTTTAAAAAAATGAGAACAAAAATAAAACTGACACTAAGTTGATCAAATCCCAAGATATAAAAGTTGCTGTAACACCCCACTGATACACCAGCAGTCCAGCTCGGTAGAATCAGGTTAGCAACAGCAGTCACTCGGCCTAGATCGACTCGACCCAGCAGCCTCTGCTGGAGTCAGCAGGAGGGACCGAAAGGAACACCAGGAGAAGTCCTAGTCCGTCCCTCTCTCAGGGAAGCGAAGATCAGCAAAGACTCGAGACCCACAAGCATTGTACAGCTGTACCAGCAAGCCAAGCTCTACCTCAGTCACTCCATCAAGTCCTATTAATGACCTCCAAACATCACGTCCTTCATTACATGTCCTTTCACGTGCTTGCTCTAGCAGAACATCCTCTCTCCTGTGTCTGCTTCAGTGAAACGTTCCTTCAGGAGTCTGCCATAGCCTTTCACACCTGTGTCTACTTTAATAAAATGTTCCTTCATGTGTTTGCACCAGCAACCATCCAACCGACTTTCCAAAGGACCCTTAAGCTTCCACTTCAGAGTAGGAGAGAAACAGTACAGCAAAGGCAAGGAAGTGTGCTGGAGTGAAGGCACCCAGTGCAATGGCTGGCCTTGTTTGGATCCTATTGGAATAAAGCGACAGAAAGAGCATACGTGGAAGGAAGTGGTGGGCACTGGAACAGCGTCTCTCAGGGACCACTGAAGAATTCTCCTAGGTCTGACAGCTTCTAGTCAGCTAGAGAAAAGGAAGGGGCTGGCCAAGGCATCTCTCAGACAAAAATGAAGTAATGTCTAGAATTTGTTTTCAAAATAATCTGCAATGAGAGGCTGGAGGTGAAGAGAGACTAGATCAAGGGCACTTGGCCAGAGATCGACAGGCTGATGGAGGTGTCCATGTCTTCATACTTATTCTTTTTGGATTGAAGCTTAGCAAAAAGCCTTGTTTTCATCACCTAAACTAGTGATCACTGCCCTGCAGAGGTATTTCCATAGTAACAGAAGCAAGTATGTACTCTACCCATAGGCCTTCCACCTTCAAACCCACCTTACTGTCAGGGAAGCATCCATTGTCCAGAAAAGAACTTTGAGCCAGCTGGGAACTGTCCAGTTGTGTGTTCAGTCTAGATTCTTCTGCTTCTTTTCATTCTGCTCTGAGTCCACCCTCCCTCCACAGGCCCATTCTTCTACCACCCAGGGCAAGAATTTGCCTTCTTCTACAATTATCTTGTTTTAATCTAAAGCATTAGCATCCCCTAGGAGCTGGGACAGCTCGCCTCCTAGCTCGGCACTGCTGAAGGCGACAGAGCCGTGAAGAAGCAGAAGCCCGTGTGAAGTCTTTAGGGCACTGGAGTCTTGTCTTTGAATAGGATTGTGGGACTGACCCGGCCTCTGCTTCTGCTTTCAGTCATGCTTTGCGACATGTTCCTGCTGTAACATGCTAAAGTGCCAAAGGTTGCAGAGCAATGACACCAGCCAGTCATGGTCTAGACCCTCAGGTTTGCTTGTCTTTAGGCTGATTTATCTCCAATTGTTATCACCGTGATGAAAGCTAACACTTTCTAACAAGCTTCTTAGTATCCACTCTTCACACCCCCTCATCTCCTCAAAGGGTCCCTTCTGATACCAAGCGATTCTAAGGAAGCCCCCCAGATCCAGACTCCTCACTCTACCTGCCCTCCTAACTGCAGAGCACTTACGCTCCTCTCTGTAGCACAGATGACTTGAAGTCAACAAGCCTTGCCCTCTGACTACTGGCCTACTGCTTCCTTTATGTGGAGACTAATCTGGTTGATCAGTCATGAGTCATGTAAGCTTTACCTTCCCTGCTTCCTGGTTAGCTGGAACTGCAACATTCCCTCCTGGAAGAAAAAGAGAGGCTCCTAAGACCAGGAAGTCAAAAAACCTCACAACTGGAAACAAACAAACAAACAATAACAAAAACAAACAAACAAACAAAAAAAAACCCCGAAAACTCCTAGGATCCATAAAGTTCCCTCCTCATACAAACTGTAAAAATTGCTGGGGTGGTCTCTCTCCTGCCTGCCCAGCAGAAACTGCCTGTGATTCCCGCAGGGAGCTCCAGGATGAGGCTGTCAAGAGTCCTCACCCAGACTTGCGTGGTAGGCTGTTCAGTGAAGCCACTGCCTTTGAGCAGTCCGTACTCCTCTAAGTAACCCTGATAAACTCCCCAAGTGAGATGTGGGCAGAAACAACACTTTGATCTGTCATCAGCGTCCTATCTGAATTTGCTCAGGTCTCCCCAGAAAAAGCCACACCGCCCCATTGGTTTTGTTTTTAAGACCCTATTGGGTTTACTTCCTTCATTTTGTGTTTGTGTTTTTGTTACTTGCCCAACAAACGGGGATTTAAAACAAAATTATAAACCCGCCTGCTCCTGGGGTTGAGTCATTGATGCCACTGCTTAGAACAAGATTATAAGGTAATCCTGCGCCCACAGAAAGTCAACCTCACGTTAGATCAAGCCCTTAGGCAACTGCCAACTTACTGTTAGGCAAAACAGTGGAATATAATATGTTCATCTGCATATACCATGCAGATGCTACCAGCAACAACCAGGCTGAGAACATGGACATGTCTTGGAATCTTCAAAAAACTCCAAAGGAGAAACGGGAGTTGAAAATGAGGACTATGCATTAAAGGAGGCTTTAAAAACACCAAACATTAAAGGAGGCTTAAAAAACATCAAACATAATAGTGTCTCTTTGTGTGTGTGTGTGTGTGTGTGTGTGTGTGTGTGTGTGTGTGTGTGTGTGTGTGTGTGTGCGCATGTGTGTTCTCTACGTTCATGGGGGAAATGATCACTTCAACACCAGCTGGAGAGTGAACAGAGTATTGTGGCCACCATAGCTTAACTGTGAAACGTTCTCTGTAGACTCAAATATGAGCACACTTGGTCCCTGCTGGTGAATTTGTTTGGGAGGTACCTTCAGGAAAGGTACCTTGCAGAAGGAAGTAGGTTGCTGGACACTGGGCCTTATGGGTTTGGGATCACCCCATTTCTACCTCAGTCTGTCTGCTTCCTGATGTGCTGAGATGCACACAGGCTATGTCACATTCTTGTGCCTTTGCAACCATGATGCGATGTCATCTTAAACAATGGCCACAATGAATCTTACCTCCTTCAAGTTACTTCTTATCAAGTATGTTATTAATGAGAAAAAGGAATTGAGTACAGTGGTTATTTTTAAAGATTTACTATATTTTAAATGTGCTGGGTTTTTTAATATACCTACTGAAAAATTGTGGGCAGAATCAAATAATGTCATATTTATTTTAAAATAATGAAGGGGTGACATTATTGAAATGGAGACAGGGTTGGCCTTAGGTCATTGGAAATGTGAAAATATGTGAGGGCCCACTGCACTGCATAATAAAACATTTTGTAAAATCCTACACACTTTAGCTTTAAAGGGGAGATCTTCTCTGACAGGATAATTTAGTTACTTTTAGTGTTCTGTTCTAACTTCTGCTGGGGGGAGGAGTAACTTTCCTCTCCTGTGCCTCTCCTCACTGACCATTCTTGAAGGTAAACTGTGTTTTGAATCTTAAAGAACCAAGGCATCTTGGGCAAACACAGAAGAATGAGCAGTTTTCAACAGTCTTGTTCCTCCTGACAGGAGCTGTGCGTCTGAGGAAAGCAGGTGGGTCCCAGGGCCGGAGGCAGGAAGACCTTGGAAGACCTGTGCTCTCATCTCAGAGGGACTGTCACTCTAACCCAAGGCCCGTAAGAAAGCCAGAAGCTGAGGTTGGCTGTAAGACAAGAGGTAGGGAGTGTGGGGCCTTCCTTAACGCAGATTGGCTTCCACACCTGTCTCAACCGTACCTGCAGCGCTTCCTCACCCAGGTGAGCTCACTTTGTCTGAGGACATTAGGATTGCTGAAAAGGAAGAGTGGGTGATGGAGGACTGGGTGGGCCTGGGGGTGTGGCACAGTGGGGCCTGGGGGAGTGGCACAGTGGGGCCCAGGTCAGTGTGCTCACTGTGTATCTCTTGTACTGAGCTCTCCTTCTCTGTCTCTAACCTGGAGCTGCCTCCAAGTTCTTAGACCATCCTTGCTGTAGGGTGACCCTTCACCAGCCTGTGTGATCAGTTAGCCTCTCCACATTAACTCACCCAAACCATACTCTTCATTTCCCCCAAAACCTTAGCTGCTTGCCAAATGTTGCAGTCATCCTTCATCTAGCCTTTCCCCACCAAGGTCCAAATATATCAGGAAATCCTTTTTTATTCTACCTTCCAAATGGATTCCAAATCCTACCACTTCTCCAATATCTGAGATACCATCTTGCTTGTGCTGACTCAGTACTATCCAGAGCCATCTCTTTGCATAAAGCACATACAAAGTTCTTTCCTGGCTACTTGACCCTTTTTGTACTCTGGGCTCTGCCCTCTCCATCTTAACCTCCATTTCTCTCTCTCTCTCTCTCTCTCTCTCTCTCTCTCTCTCTTCTCCTTGGGTACCACAGCCAGGGTGACCTCTGTGAGGTTCCTTCGGGCTCTTAATGTCATCTCCACAGGAAATGCTAGGATTTCTGGTCTCACTCTAACTAGAACAATACCTTTTCACTCTCTAACCACTCATCTTTTTTTTTTCCATATTGTTTGCCTCCTGTGACATATATTGATTTACATGTAATCTGACTCCTGAGCTGAATTTAAGTCCATAAGGGTAGGGACTTTGTGTACCACAACAGTTTTTTAAATAAGTATTGAATGAAGTGAGAAATGACACAAATGCCTTTTTCTTAAAGTTCAAAGTTCATGAAATTTAGGGAAACAACCTCCTTTCTAAGAAATACTATGCTGTACATGACATCATTATAATTGAAAAATAACTACCAAATATAGAAAATGTTTCCATCCCTTTGTTTAGCAGATTTGTACTGAGCAAGCTGTGATGGCTGATATCTCTGAGTCCCACATGAAGACATCTAATGCTCAGAGTGACCTTCCAAGGAAGATGTGATTCTGACACTTTGTTGCTGGGAACAGATACCAGTGCATGATGGGACTTTTACCAGGTCATATGGCCTGTATCTGGAATAGCTGGGATTCAATGGCAGATCTGTTCTCTAACCTAAGCCATACCATAAAGCTCTTTTAGCCTTAGCCTCAAGCCGTCTCATTATGGCTATTTCCTTCCCATCCGGAACTGGCAGTATTGCCAACATGAGCACAGGGAACACGTGTGGCTCACATGTCACTTCCCTCAGGAAGCCCTATGTGCCACAGGCAAAGTTGGCTGCTAGCTGCTCTAACTCCAAAGCCTTTGTTAATGTTGTTAATGTTGCTGAACAGCTAACTACTGTGTGGTGTGTGTGTCCTACTGCCTCTCCCTGAGTCTGCAGTCTCTCAAGGACAAGGCGTGTCTGTCCCTGGAGCCTAAACTAGCATCTGCCATGCTGTGGGAATTCAGTGAATGTTCCGGGAGTGAGCAAATGGGTTCTGTGAGGAAACTTTCCAACCCGTGAGCTGTTGATTGAGCAGCTGGGCAGCTGGCCCCTCGCTCTGCTCAGCCTGTCAGGACCCCTCTTGGCTTCACGTTCACATATACATTCTGCATTTCCCATTCCCTTACAGGAGTTTTTGCAACATGTCTGTGCCACGGGGGCTTCTTTGCACTAACTGCCTCCTGGTAGTAACTGTTCCAAAAGAAGATGTCTCCTGTGAATTCAGATTCTGCTGAAAACATGCCTTGTGAGATCCTGTTTCCCAGTGATCAGAGAAGTCCTTGTCTGAGGAAACAGTGTGGTTGAAGTTTGATGTGTCCTGGGGCAATCCAACTGGATGCTTTAGTCAATGCCAGGAGTCTTTAAAAGCTCCATAATGACAGAGTTCCACTTTAAAGGGGAAGGAGGCAGGTATAGGGTGCATACCTATAATCTGAGCTCTCAGAAGGCTGAGGCAGGAGAACCATGAATTCCAGGCTAGCCTGGGCTACACAGGACACTGTCTCAAAACCTTTTAGGCGAGTATACATGAACATGAAAAGACCGTTTGCATTGTATTAATCGTAATGGATTACATGATACCATTGTGGTTTGGGTCTGCAATAAACAGTTGTGTTTATTATTTCTCTGGCCACAAGGACTCTGACTTCTCACCAGAACATTTCCTCCTACAGTTGGATGTGGTTGGTGATGATATCCTCAGGTGAGGTCCACCATCTGTGACAGATGCTGAGAAGCAAGGCTGGCCTCAGCCTGCACAGGACAAGCAGCTCCACAGAGATGGTGGCTGTGACACTCTTGTTCCCTGTTGCTCTGCTCCTCACAGCCCTGTGGCTCCAGTCTGCCCCGAGCCTGCCCCACCCAGTCCACTGCATGTGCAAGCTTGAAGCTCTGTGCACAGCCCTTTCTCTGCTCCTGTGTCTTCCCTCAGGTCCATCTTGCTTTCTGCATGTCTGTCAAGAGCCCTGACAGGTCCACAATGATATTCTGAGGAAGTTATAGAGCCAACTGTTAATACTGTAGCCATCTATAGAGCATTTTAAACTTCACACTGTTTCTCCCAAAGAGCCATTCCCCAAGAGAGTCTAAAAGTGACATGTGACAACCTGTGGGGGAACTCAAGAGAGAACACCAGACTCTGTTTCCGTTTATATACTGTGTATGTCAGAATCAGGTCTCGCTGACAGTTTCTGGTCTATGTGTCAGAGATGCACATTCAAGGAAGGCAGGCAGATGTTCTATGGGAGCTCCATGGGGTCCACACCCTTGCCCATGCCTTATCTTGCTTACTGACACGTACCTACTAAATCTGTGGTGTCTCGATAAGCGGGGCATTTACAGAGCTTGTCTAGTTTTGATGAAAAGAACCTGCATAAGTTTGTAATTGGCTTAAGACTCTCACAAAGTAACCTTGAATGGAAGAAAAACTGATACTGTAAGCACAAGTAAGCTTCAAGGAAGTGGTGGGGTGTGCTGGGAGTCAGCCCAGGGATACAGGTCAAAGCTAATAAATCTACTCCTGTGAGCTCTTTGCCAGCTGTGACACAAGATTGATAATAATAGTATAATCAGATTTAATAAGCAATAAAAGAAATGTAAAAGTCTTGGATCAAGAAGACTCTCAGAAACCGATTTGCCTTCATAATCATTACCAACTTTGCTTATATGAGTGTCAGACTCTGAGTGGGCAACCAGGGCTGGAATGCAGCTAGGGCAGCTAGCAAGACATTTAAATCCTAAACATAAAAAACAAACTTTGGCATGCTTTAAAGCTACATGGTAGTGTCATGATGCTTAACCCATACTTAAATTTCACAAATAGCAATAAACTTTTTCACAATTTCTTACCGATTAGTTGAAAACCCAATAGATCTGACATTTGGACCAGACAGTCATGTATCCTGGTTTTGTGTCCTTTATTCTCTTGAGTTAGAAGGTCTCTTATATCCAAGGTGGCATAGAACCCACTACATAGCCAAAGATGTCCATAAACTTCTGATCTTCTAGCTCCCTGCAACCCCAAGCACTGGGATTGGAAGTATATTTCGCCATGCCTAGTTTACATGGGGCTAGGGATGGAATCCAGAACTTAGCATGCTAGCTAAGTAAGCCCTCCAGCAAGTGAGCTGTGCCCGTGCCCCAGCCCCAGCCCCCAGCCCCAGCCCCAGCCCCAGCCCCAGCCCCAGCCCCAGCCCCAGCCCCAGCCCTAAATGAATGTCTTTTCTCATTAGATCATGTGAATGACTCATACTGCTATAAATGTACTATGATTGATAGCAATGCAGAAATGGAGGGAAGGAGGGAGAGATTGGGGGGGTAGGCGAGCCTCCTAAACCCTCCTACTTTCAAGTCCTTAACACAAACAGAACAGCTGATCCTTCATAGTGCAATGACAGCAAACCTCTTGGTATCTCTCCATCAGCACCACCCTCATCCGACAGATGAATTTTCCTTCTGCTCCCTACTTTCCCACACTCTGGCTGTTTGTACCCAGGCAGCAGGTCTCCATCTCCACTCCACCCCCTCTCTGCCTGCCTGGCTGGTTTTCTATAAATAACTTTCCATCCATTATAGCTTTTAAAGAATTCCCGCTTTATGATATCCATCATCACACCAGCCCCACATAGTAATTCTTTCCCCTTCCCATGTGAAGATGCAGAAGTTCGGCAATGTCAGTGTCTGCCAGTTACACACTCTGTAAGGGCAAAGGCCAATTCCAAATCCCATCTGCGTGTCATACTTCCCAGGGTAGAGGTTCTTGCATTAAGTGTGCCTGAGCCTCTCTCTCGGTCGGTGTCCATTACAAATGAAGATTTGGGGGCTACACATCCAAAAATTGTTCAGAGGATCTATCTGAGCATCCTTGCCTACTTAGTTACTTTCTAACAGACACCCAACCCCCAGGAGCTTCTGAAGCAAGAGACTGACAGCAATACTTTTAGAAATACCAGAGACTACCTGAGTCTGGAATGGGTCTGAGTGTACATGACCAAGAGGCTGTTTATTTACACTGTAGCATAATGGTGATGGTCTCCAAGGAAACGTCTCTATAAAAGGTGCTTTCTTGTGTGGAGAAATTAGAAAAAGGAAGAAAAGGAGGAACATAGAAAGGAGAGAATAATCCAAACATTCTGGTCCTTACGAACAGACCTGTTCTTGACAACCAGTCACGATCCCCATTAGCCGCCATCTCAGACAGTCCTTTTGGTTCTCTCAAGCACCAGGCACATGATTATTGGTACCTGCAAAGAAGTCTCAGCCTGGGCTCTCTCATCTCTAGGGTGCCATGCAGAGCAAGTCAGGTGCCTGGTCCCAAATGAGTCACAGGCAAAGTGGGATGAGTGTGACCCCAGACACGCAGACTCTGAGTCACGCGGCTTCCCTAGCCTAGAAGTGTGAGGACATAGCCAGGCCTCCATAAGCAGACCACAGGGATAGTGTACCCTGAAGAAGCCAGAGGTCTAGGATGGCCTAGGGAAAACAAACTTTCTGCACAGAGCGCAGTGCTCTTCTCTTCAGAAAATAGCATTGTGGGTCTATTTATAGGTTGGGCAAGGGGGTAAGTTAAGAGGTAAAATGCCCATCCAAAGTATACAGGAAAGTGGTGAGTGCAGGTGTAACTCACAGGCCTATGTGACGCAGATCAGTCCCTGCATCCAACCCCTGGCACAGTGACAAGAGCACTCCCCTGGCAAGCATGGGTATTTGTCTATTCTGCCACTGAGGACTGAAGCACACTTCCTTTGGTGTCTTGTATTGCATTCTTTGGTGACCTTTAAAAAATGATGCTGAAAACAAAAATTACAGCTCCAAAAGTGGGTGCTCTGGAGACAAGGTGTAGAGTGAAACACCGATCTAAAGTCTTAAAAAGTCTAGGTGGGGTCAGGGATCCAATGTTAAGGCATCTTCTTCACTACTTTCTGCCATATGAGCCTTTCCTTGAGCAAGCAATGAGGAAACTCTTCACTACCAAGACTGTCAGAGCCATCCTGAGTGTCCAGACAAGTCCACACCTCATGCATTGGGCACTGGTGCAAGTTCTATGATTGCACGGTACATTGGCCTGCACCATGATTCACCCCTAGGGAGACTTCCACTCTGACAAGTATTTCTCATGTCTGTCATGTGTCGCCATTACAAAGCCTGACTGTGAATTACCACACCCTCCTTGAGTCCCTGGTCCTTACCTAAATGCTCAAGGCTCATTTCATCTGCAGGTGGGGACCTCAGTATCCATGGTTACATGAATGGCATGTCAATTTTCCACTTGGACTTTACCTGAAGAAGCCCTTAGGTGTTCTAGAAAAGTTTGTCTTGTGAAACTGTTGAAGGAAGGGGTACTTTCCATCACAACCACTGTTGCTTTCATAGAACTTTCCAGAACTGATTGATATGTGCTGGTGTACATGGTCACATTGTAAGGGTGTGCATTCGCATGTGTTGTCCAGAGGTCACCCTCAGGTGTTCCTCAGGAGTCACTCAGTTTTTGAGACAATGTCTCTTACTGGGACTTGGGTTCACCAATTAGGCTGGTTAGCCAGTATGTTCCAGGGGTCTTCCTATATCTGCTTCCCCAGTGATAAGATAATAAGCACCCCCGTTTTTATGTGGGTGCTGGAGACTGAACCCACACCCTCATGCTTGTTTATCAAGCACCTTTGCCCAATGAGCTATCTGCCAGTCCCCAGGAGGGATTCCATTATCGTTTTCTTCCGTTTTTGAAAGGGGTAACCACACGTGAATCATACAAATGAAGGCATTCTAAGAGTAAAACAGAAATGTCAGTGACTGTACTGTGATAGCAGGTGCAAGCTGGTCCACCCAGAGCAATAGGGACTTAGAGTCATCCTACTTACGAAAGAAGTGAAGAAAAATAAGACACACAAAGTGGAGTACCAGCTGACATGAAATATGAAAAATGGCTTTTGTTGTGGTGAAAATTCATCATCACATAACCTATAAAGGCTGATTAATGTGAGTAATGCAGACCCTTATAGTACAAAATGCCTTCGCCACTCACTTGCAAAGATGGTAACTACTCAACTGGGTCATCAAGGTTTAAACGAGTAGACTAAGTAGAACACTTAGAACAGTGACGGACACATAGTGAGAAATGTATATGTGCTGTGTACTATTACTAAGTAATAACAATACAGAGAAATACTCTGTAACAGTACAGTGAAGCCAAACTACAAGCAGAGTGCATGGTTCCCGGGAATGACAAGCCATCTCACCACACACCCCGGCTGCTTGCTCTCTGAAGTCTTACAATCCTCCATGCAAGCCTTCTCCTAGCTGAACTTCCCTCCCCGATTAGCCTACAGACCATCAAGGTCACTCGTTTCTGCTGACTCAGCAATCTTGACCTTTCTGTCCATTTTACCACCTTGACTCTCTACAACACTCTACATATTTTGCTTCTGTGTCTGGGTTACTGGACAAAATCCTCCAGAGTTCCTTGAAAATTCTTGTGTAGACTATTCCCCAACTCTCATTTCTCACAAAGCCCTTCAGATTTCTATCACCCCCTCTAGCTTTCTAACCTACTATTTTCCTTCTCATTCATAGGGACAGGACAGCTGAGTGTAGCTCAGGTCTCAAATCCTAGCCCTAGGGAGGCAGAAGCAGAGGGGTCACAAGTTGTAAGCACAATAAGACCCTATCTTAACAACAGAAGACAGTAGAGCTAGAGGCCACTAGGCAGGGACTATGCACATTAGTTCATGTCCATGACCAAGGTCAAGACCTTTGTAGCCCAGGATCTCTGCCCCTCTAAGTGTCCTCTGCAGCAGCATTCTTGCACAGTTTATGTTTTCCAAGCCCCTCCCTCTACCTTCTCTCTGCCCAGGAGCATGGCCTCCACGCTTTCTCACATCTGTTTATTCCTGAAGCCACTGACCTCTACTACCTGCCACTTCACAAACCGGCCTGAGAGGTGCTCAGTGAATGTGTTGGTGCTGAAACTGAGGGCTGTTTCTTCATCATCAGTGATGTCACAACCCCACCACTTCTGACTTGGTTCCTGCCTCCTCGAGAGGCTCTCCTGCGTGGCTTCTCTTTGGCTTTTCATCCTCCCAGCTTCTCCTCCCCATGCTCTGCCAGCTCCTCTTCTGAACTCCCAGCTCTGTCCTGGTCACCTTTTCTCTTCTTTCCAGGACACCACATGCTGACAACTTCAAAGCCCGTGTCTCTCACAGATGTCCCCTTATTTATCCCATTGATCTTTCTATCTCCCACCAGTTCTTAAGCCGGAGAGGACCACAGTCGAGCTTAGCAGCCCAAGCCTTGGGCATCTAATCCGAATGGCTGCCACCATCACTTACCAAGTGCTCCAGGCAGAAACTTAGGAGGACTTGTGCTTGACTTCCCCTAGCCCAGCTCTTACTGCCAACCAAGCCGCCTACCAGCTGGTCTCCCGCCTCTGGTCTTGACCTTCACAGGATTTCTCAGACTATTTACAACTCCAACTCTTTTCTCTGATTTTCAGAATCAAGTTCACGTTCAAACACAGAAACCTTAACCCCAATTAGCCCATTACCTCTGAGCATATGGTTGCTGTCTCCCACTCCGACCTGTCATCTCTCATCGGGTTCCAAATATCTAGAAACCATACTTTCATTTCCCAGATTCTTGTGTTTCATGACACCTCTGGGGGTTTTATCTGCTGTCCTGCTGCTGACATGCTCTGAAGTAAACCGCTCAAAGAATGACTGTCAAAACTTAAGAACTGCTAAGTTTCTAAGACATGTGTTACTACCTCTTTGAGTCTGCCCACCAGAAAGCACCCTCACCCCCATCCTCACCCCACCAGGCTGACTCTTTTGCTTCTTTTGTGTAACCTTCAGTCCCCTGAATGTGTGGTTGCTGATTGACTTGCAAGCCTCCCTCACTAAACTGTGACCTTGATTAATTAGAGGCTTATCCATCTCTCATCTCCAGCTTCCAGCACGTTATCTAATGACACTCAGCAAATACGTTATCCCTTGAGCCATCTCCCTAGCCTGAAAAGTAATTCTTATGAGAGGACCATTGTAAAAGGAGCAGGCCTGGCCCTTCCTCCAAGCCTCCCTGCTCTTGCTTGCACCACCACGTGCTTCTGTCTGTCTAGCTGCACCTTGGTGAGATGCATGCAAGGGTGGCCCTCGCTCAGCCTGCACAATGCTGCCTGGACCTTGACCATCTATAACTGGGAACTAATTGAACCGCTTTCTTTGGGAGTCAGTGCCTTTCAGATACTACATTCCGGTAACAACAGATGAATACACTCAGTACCCAGGATAATACTCCCAGGACAGATATTCTGAATAGGTGAGAATTGTAAAGAGCAAAAAAGGAGTTGCCATTCTCGGTTTCCATTCAGTCTTCCTCTCTCTGGATTCAATTACCTCACCTCCTTCAGCTATTCCATAAATGGCAACATGCTGGATGAGCAATTTTCAATTTTACCCCAAGTTATTAGACTCTCAAATGAGATTTGTAATTGGCATTCATAAGAAATCAATTATTAATAGTTATTCCGGTTGCTCTCCCTCCATATTCTGCTTGCTGAAGTGTTTACTGCTGCTCTGAAAGGAGCCATCACCACACTGCCACTCACATCTAGTCTGTGGCCATCCTGCCCTGCAAAAGCTTTCTATGGCAAATCTTGGGGGGTTGGGATCAATCTCTATTTTCTGTCTAATTAATTTCAATGTATCATTGGCCTCGTTGGGAAAAATGAGCAAGGATGCACTTAACATTAAAATACTGTATAATTCCTTTTAAATAATCAACTTGTCCGTCCATAAAGCTGGTCATCTAAAAAATTTATGTTTTAAATTGATCATCTCTAGTAAACAAAATACCTTGAAACAATTATATCATGAGACACTAAATATAGAAATTTTAAGATAAAATGTGAAAATTAGGAGAATTTTTCAAAGTATCTTTTCAATTAGAAATTGAATGTTTACAGTTGTCTTAAAAGGAGAAAAAAGAAGTCTTTCGAGCATTTAATTTTCATCTATCACCATCACTGTTATGTAGTCTCTGTAATTAATGGTGTTTGATTCGGGATCAATTGCAGCAGACAACATTTCTTCCATTTCCTCTTGGGAAAAAGGCTCGCCTGGAGAGACAAGAAGGGAGAGCATCATTTTACAGCCAGGAGGTTTTTCTCTCTCCGCTAGTCAGCCATACTGCCATGGAGTCCACAGGCCCAACTGTGTCCAGTCTTCTCTTCATTGGAGCTGCACGGCAACACTTGAGACCCAGAATTCAAAAGGCTTGCTGCCCTGCTGGGGCCTACAGACTACATCCTTGTAGTCAAAACAGCAGGACAATATAAAACACCGTGAATAAAGTTTTTTAATTCACTTAAACTAAAATGATTGCAATTGCAAAAGTATTTGCTGGAAGCTAAAGTCTTGAGTGAGCATAATTATTATCTTTATTAAAACTATAGAGAGATGATTAAAAGCTATCTATTACTGAAGAAAGAGCAGACACTTGACAGTCCAGTGGGGCTTTTCCCCACCATGGATGGAGCTCATCAAGCATTCTAGAGTCCTCCTGCTTTCAAGGCTGGGCTTGTGTTGATGAAATCAAAAGTTGGGGAGAGAATCTGGACTTTAGTTGGACTCAGGTAACATCTGAAAGACATCCTGGAAACTAGTTTCACAAGGTAGGACCCAAACTTCAGGAGAATGCTGAGAAGGCCAAGGACTGCTTACGACACAATTATGCTCAGTGTTGAGGAAACAGACAGGGTGTCCTGACAATAACCAGATTTTCGGGGGTGGGGGGAGTCTTACGCTCACTATCCACAACACCAAGGCTTGAGGGCGGTCATCTACCTCATGAGCCTAGGCTTCTTCTCACTCTCCCAGGACTTTCTATGTCAGATTCAGCTTCCAGTTACAGAACTTATGCAGACAGGACTCTGTGGGTTTTGTTTTTAAATTTATTTTGTCTTATTGTCGTGTTTTGAGACAGAGTTCTGACATGTCCAAGAGTCTAACTTCAAACTCACACTCCGCCAACCTCAGTCTTCGGAGTGCAAAGGTTCATAAATGTGCAACATGACACTTCCTAGGAGAGAGTTCCTGAAAGGCTGAGTGGCAAATTCTGGATGTTACCTGACCATCAGACACTAAATCCACTGCCAAGTGAAGCTGCATGTAAGTCTCAGAAGGATGCTGCAATGAGTGTCACTACAGTCCCAGCACCCAGGCTGAAGAAGATAGTGAGCTCAAGGTTAGACTTAGCTTTGTCTTAAACAAACAAAGATAACCATGGTCTGAGACAGATTAGTGACAGAATTGTCTACCATGTGTAAGGTCCTGAGCATTCCCAGAATGGGAGGGGGGAAGGAGGGAGGGGAAAAGAAGGAAGGGATAGGGAAAGGAACAAAAGGAGAGGGAAAGAAAGGAGAGAGAGACAGAGAATTACCCACCAGCCAAGACTGCTGTGTAAGTGTTGCACATATATTAAGTTAACCTCCCAACCACCTCACAAGAAGAACTACCATCTCCATTCATAGCACGAACCATGCAGCCTACCCTGCGAGTGAGTGGGGACTGAGTCTGAGAAGGCCAGCTTACTGGCCTTAGCTAAAGCAGTCCACAGCACTGCTTAGACTAAGCCTTGCTCACAATAGTCACTCAGCTACACTGGGCAAGGAAAGAGCTATACATACGGTGTTTGATTCGGGATAGCAGGAAAACCTGCTTAACACTGCAAAGCACAAGCTGGACAGGCAAGCCTCACTCATTCAAGTCCAGGCTCTCTTACTAGCTTAATGGTCTTGGGCAGGTTGCTTAACCTTTGTGCTGTCTACACAATACAGACAACACTCTCCACCCATGGGCTTGGTTTAAGGATTAAATGTGTTATTCAAATAGCATTTCCGCAAACATCTGAAGCATCGCACGGTGATTTGTTTTTTTAAGACTTGAGATCTTTCCTGCTACTAAATACCATCTGATGCAACGCATCCAGGACTAACACGGATCCCGTCTTGTGGGTACTTGATTCAGTATGCTTTATGGTGTTTATCTTACAATCTCCTGGGCATTTAGAAAGTACATTCTCAAACTTAAAGATGTGCTGACTGTTCTGCATATGCTATGAAAGGATTGTAGAAGTAACTTTATAGTCCCAAAGCTTGTGTATACTTAAAAACAATTTAGAATTTTGAGAAAAAAACATCACTTCTTAGCCAGGCAGGCCTAGTGGCACACACCTTTAATCCCAATACTCAGAAGACAGAGGCAAGTAGATCTCTGAGTTCAAAGCCAGCCTGGTCTACAAAGTGACTTCCAGGACAAAGAGTGATACACAGAGAAACCCTGTCTCCAAAAACAAACAAACAAAAAATCTCTTCTTAAGCAATCAACCATTTTACTGAACTAGGCAACTGCAACTGCACGTAGAGGAAGAACATGCTGTATACAGTGATGATGATACATTAAGATATCACAGTGCTGGGCTGCAGAGATGGCTCAGTGATTAAGAGCCCTGACTGCCCTTCCAGAGGTCCTGAGTTCAATTCCCAGCAACCACATGGAGGCTCACAACCATCTGTAATGGGATCTGATGCCCTCTTCTGGTGTGTCTGAAGGCAGCTACAGTGTACTCACATATATTAAATAAATAAATCTTTAACAAAAAGATATCATAGTGCATCTTATATGCGCCTATCAGATATACTGGCTAATACAACATGGAAGAAATTAAATAATGTTGAATAAATAACTGAAACCATTTATGATCGTCTCTGAGAAAAAAAAACTGATGTAGGCTCCATCTATTAGGACATACAACGATTGCCCTGGAAGCACAAGAACTCTGAATGTATGCTGTGGTAGTTTGAATGGGAATGGCCCCTATGGACTCATGTTTGAAAGTGTGGTCAGAGGGAGTGGCATTAGCAGGAGGTGTGGCCTTATTGGAGGAAGTGGGTCCCTGGGGGCTGACTCTGAGGTCTCAGATGCGCAAGTGTGGCCAGTGTCTCTCTCTCTTCCTTCTGTCTGCAGATCCAGATGCAGAGCTCTCAGCTCCCTCTCCAGCACCACGTCTACGCGCATGCTGCCATGTTTCCACCATGATGATAATGAACTAAGCCTCTGAAGTGTAGGCCAGACCCAATTAAATGTTTTCTTTTATAAGAGTTGCTGCCATCATGGTGTCTTCACAGTAGTAGAACCCCTACCAAGACATACATCTTCTGGAAATTCTCACAAAGCACCTTCCTGTAAAGCACACAGTCTTGCTTGCTGTCCCTACACAGTGCAGCCAGCGCCTGATTTCACTGTTTCAGTCAGTAGCATTACTATCATGATAACACCCACGGGCCATGGAAAATCTTGGTGTTACTGTATACTCATCCCGTGTTTTTATCCCCTGCCCTCTGTGGGTCACCATGGCCCAGGGTGCTGTAACAGAGTCCTACTGCATCGATTCCCTCTTCCCACTCAGGTCAGGCCAGGCCCATAGCAGAGAGCCTTGGGATTGCTCAAGAAGCCCCCAGCTCATCTCCCCAGCTGAACCTTTCTTGCTCAGTTATAAGCCAGCCAGCACCAGAATCACCTTCCCACAGCACTGCCACACTGGATAACTCAGCCCAGCCACTCTTCTCTACCACCCAGGGATGGCCCAAACTCAAGGGCGTCCACCTCCATTCCTTTCCTATTGCTGGCCAACAGGATCCCCAGGGCTGCCTGAGCTCACCTTCTTGCACATGCCTGGCTGCCTTCCTTCCAGATTTTGTTCCTATTGCTTTATCCATTTCCCTCAAACAGCCCCCATCTGTCATCATTCGACACCCCCTGGTCTGTCTGCAGCTCATTTGCTACGATCCATATGTTGCTACCTGTGACATGTGAGGGAACTGTAACATACAATCTTATTGTGCCTGCCCTCAATGGCTCGCCCTATCTCAAGCAAAGCACGGTGGCTCCCATCTGCAATCCCATC
Source organism: Rattus rattus (assembly GCF_011064425.1). NCBI lineage: Eukaryota > Metazoa > Chordata > Mammalia > Rodentia > Muridae > Rattus > Rattus rattus. The sequence continues at coordinate 56,827,751 of NC_046163.1, read as the reverse complement.
TGGGGGGTTGAAACAGGAGGATTGCTGTGAGTCTACTGCCAGTCTGAGATACATACTAAATGCCAGATTCACCTGAGTTATGAATGCAACCCTGTCTTAAAACTAAAACGAAAAACCAGATCTGTCTTCTCAAGGAAGCTGTTTTCTCTGCCGGCCTTGCAGGCTGAGCTTCTCAGACGAGTTTCAGCTTGCATTGATCTTCTGAGAGTTCTTTTCCTAATGTGAGATTGATCTGTTTCACGTTAGCTTTGCGTCCCTAACAGGACGGTAATATGCTCAAGAAAGGGCTCAGATTCCAGCACCGTTACTACCCACTGTGCTGTAACAACACTAAACATACAACAGGCACACAGTAGGAGGACTGAGCCTCTTTGGCTGTTTTTATTAATTTTATGTGACCCAATATAATTTAGGGCTTACTTCTGTTCATCCTTAGGATTTGGAAGTCATAACACACTCACTGAAGTTAGCTGCTTAGATGATGTTAACACCATATGCCATCCTGGATGGATGGCAGCCATGACTGTCATATTACTCCTTCTCTCCTTCCTGTAGGTGAACTGAGGCAAAATGGCCAAAGCAGGCATACATAGAGCATCAATACTGCTCCCCTGGCTCAAAATACCACCCATGTCCATGTTCTCAAGTGACATGTGACAGATTCGGCTGAGCATCTGGGAGCTGAGCAGAGGAAGCAGAACTCCTCTCTAACTGCAAGAGTGACAGGGTGCCCACAGGCAGTAATGAGTGCCCACCAAGCCACTTACAGTCAGGGGAACACTTGGATAGACTGACCTAGAGAGAGAGTTGAAAGGAAATATATAAGTATTTGGGGGAGGAGGTCCCACTATCATAAGAAAATATAGTTTTTATGTAAAATCACATCCAATTTAGGCTATATTGTTTGCAACTTTGCCACCTAAGAAAGTGGTAAAGAAATTTAAAAGAAATCGTATATACTTTAATTCAAATCTTCTATCCAAAAAGGCATAGTTTATGATTGATAGTTAATGTTCTTTAAGTGGCATATTCAGGAAATATTTTAAGTAAATAAAGTAAGCATAATTTATACAAGTAATCATTATACTTCTATTATACAAAATCAAATACCAAATCAAAATAATAGAAATAATAACTATTTAATCAAATCATTGTTTTTAAAATATCATCTCCTATAAATTTTGCATAATTGTTAAAAGTGTATAATTGGGGCTGAAGGGATGGCTCAGAAATTAAGACCATGAGTTGAGTCACCATGTAACTTCAGCTTCAGAGGGAGCCTCCATGGGAACAGCACTCCTGCACACAGACACACAAGGACGGACACACACATACATACACAGAGAGACAGAGAGAGAGACAGAGGGGGGAGGGAGGGAGGGAGGGAAGGAGAGAGAGAGTGTGTTAAAAAACAAAATAAACATTTTTAAACCCTATTTGTCTTTGTATAAATTACTTTTTTTTTTTTTTTTTTTTTCTTTTTTTCGGAGCTGGGACGAACCCAGGGCCTTCGCTAAATCCCCAGCCCCTGTATAAATTACTCTTACAAGAAATAAAGCCCTCTGACCTTCCTCAGTCATGTACTTGACCAGTTCATCCTTAGTCAGAAACCCACGTTTAGTTGGATCCAAAACCTGGGGAAAGTAGATATCATATATTGTCTTTGTTGAATAAACCTATGATGAATTAATTTATCACATACACACAAATAATGAAGAGCTCACCCACCTCGAAAGCTCGCAAAAGGACATCTTCAGCAATTGGTCTGTATCTGTGATTTTACCATAAAGTCAGTTAATGCCCGCACATTTACCTCAATCTCTATGATAAGTGACTATAAAACAAAACAAAAGGCTGCTGATATCCCAAGCTAATGGCATTTCCCTCAATGAAAGTTCTTTCTAGATATGACAATCAGCAGTACCTACCTCCCCAGGAATGTTTGGTGTTCCCTACTAGCAATTTTTCACTGATATGAAAATAAACTTGTTTAGGGCCAAAACCTCTGCACTCCATCAACTGTGGTGTGCTAATGCTATACTCATGCTAGAAAAATAACTGGTGTTAATTTTTATCTTAAAACAATAATTCACAATTAAATATAACTACAACATTGTCATTTTATGTAGCACCTTTGCCATTTAATTATGTCTTGCTTAGATCAATAAATACTAGCATGGTAGATTTTCTAAGCTTAGCCCTAAACCAGCCTGAAGTGCACTGAAAGGCTAGAGGAAGCCACCCTAGGACATATACTGGGCAAATAAAATGGGAAAATCCAAGTGCTTTTCTTTTCCTTTCTTTTGAAGCAGGGTCTTACTCTGCAGTCCAGGCTGGCTTGAAGCTATGTGACTAAGGCTATCCTCAAGTTCGTTGTCATCATCCTGCTGCATCCCCTTACATGCTAGAGTCACAGGCATGGGGCACCATGTCTGGCCAGGTCAAATATTTTGACATTAATGTAATTCTAGTCATTATCTTGCCTTAAAATTGGATTTACTTCCTTACCTTTTTTCTAGAAGTACTCTGGTCATCACTGGAATAAATTTTTCTAATCGAATGTACCCAGTGGGTTCTTCTTCCTCTACCTAAACAGTTAAAAATAAAATTTATTTTATTCATTCAACAAATATATTGAGCAACTACTTTTTTTTTCAAACACTGAGCCAAATGATGGAATGTGATGGGATGTGGACATAAACCCTGCTCAGGGAGCTTGTTTTTGCCAGGAGAGACACATATAATTCAAAACACCACACTAGCTGCTGGGAGATGGCTCTATGCTTGCCATGCAACCAGAAGCATCTGAACACAGTCCCCAGCACCCACAAAAAAGTCAAGTGTGCAACTGCACAGTGCATCGTCACTTACAGCTAACCTCTGGCGTGTGCATGCATGTTCACACACTGAGCACAATACCAAGTACCCAATCTGTTTCATAGAATAAAAGACCCTGTCTTTTTAGGATAACCTAAAACTCGCAGTGATCCTCCTGCAGCCCCACAAATGGTGGCACATCAGACATGAACCACCATCCCTGGCTTGATGTCTAATTCTAGATACGTGCAAGCATGATAAGGAAGGAAGTAGGTCTAGAGGAGCACAGAACACAGGAAAGCTCTCCAATCCGGGCATCATGGAAGTCACTGAAGACAGGGCTGTTTGATCTGGTCTTCAAGAACACGAAGAGTGGGGCTGGAGCATATATCCCAACAGGCTCAGTTCTTCAAGGTGATGCTGGAGAGAGACAAGGCCTTATCATTCACAGGATTCCCACTCCATGTTATCCCAAGAACAATATAAAATCACTGAGGGTCTCATGGGTGTGTGTTAGAAAGGTCACTGTTGTAGGTGAGGTGGCCTCTCCAGACATAGAGTGTGCAGACAGGAGTGGAAGCCATGAGGGGAGTAGATATCCAGGAGACCTTTAAGACTTGACAGGGCTGACTACAGTCACATGTTATGGATAAGGTGGTACAGAAGTCTAGGATGACCCCGAGTTCTGACTGTTTTTCTTTGAAATGAAGAATGAGATCAGATAATTGCCAGTCGTTCTTGTCGTTATGAAATACCTGAGTAATAGAACTGTGTTCTGCCAGCCCTAAAGTAAGAGAAAACTGTTCTAAAAATGGGAGCGTTTGGTACCTAACATTATAGACTGAGAAGGAAACAGGCCTTTTCACCTACAGTTCAACTATGACAGACAAACTGAACAAACGCTATTGACCTTAACTTGCATGTCAGGCAATTCATAAGGAGCTGTAAATCTTCACTCTCTTTCAAAAATCCTATTAAGAGGCTCATAGATCCCAATTCAACAGATGAGCTTTTAAGAGATTTATTGTTTCAACAAAAAATAAATCTATAAGTTGCTATTAAGTGGGATGCACTGCCATTCAAGTCACAACTCTTTTTAATGTTCATATTGAGAGTCATACCTCATGTGAGCAGAGTCTTCAGACTCCATTACCAGAGAGAATCAAACCTATCTAGAGACATCATGTCTCATAATTCCTGTACCCATCAGTATGTGAACAATTTCTTGAGAATCCTCTATGGTCTGACATGAGCAGTTTGACAATTCACATCAATGTACTTGGGCAATAGTCTGAAAACCAGCACACAGAGACTTAAAAACTAAATATCTGGCACAGGTGTGGCTCAATGGCAGAGTACTTATGGCTTCTGTGGTTTAATCCTTGGAGCAGACTTTTTAAAAATCAATCTCTTGCGTGTCCTAGAAACTTGAGAGAAGCTCTGCTCATGAAGTCTCACCAACATGCCTACGCATGACCTGCACAAGGACAATACCAACAGACATGCTAACACGCAAGAGACAAAGCTAAAGAAACCTCAACCCGAGGGAAAGCACCACAAGCACCCGACGACATTCCGCTATCCTCACAGCTCAGTGCCCTGCACAGCCACTGTCAGAGAAGCACCTTCTGGACTAGATAGGAACAAACAGAGGAACCATAACGAGACAACGTGCAGACAGTGAGAGGCCTTGGAACACAAAGTCCTCAGTGGAAAGTCTCCATCAAATCCCTCTTCAGGGCCCACGGAACCCTCCTAAAGAGGAGGCAGAAAGAGTGTAAGAGCCACACGGGATGGAAGACACCAGGGAAACAAGGCCCTCTAAACACAGCAGGACCGACGCGCATGTGAGCTCAGAGACTATGGCTGCATGCACGGGGCTGCGTGGATCGAAACCAGATGGGGTCTTGTGCTGAGAGGGGGAAGTGAACACAAGCACTCATCCCTAACCTGTACACTATCTCTAACTGATAACCACTCACAAATGGAAAATTAGTTTTGTTCAATGGAGTCTCAGTGGAGGTACAAACCACTCTTAAGGGCAGGCCCCATGCCCAGCAGTAGATCACCAACACAAAACAAACTCAATGCCATTTCTGGAGGTTCTTTTTCTTATTTTAAACCTTACAAGTCTTTTGCATATATATTATGATTTCTGATTTTTGTTTTTATTATTATTTGTAGATGCCTATTTGTTTTCTAAGGAGAGAGAGAAAGAAAGGAGTGTGGATTTAGGTAAACGAGGAGGTGGGGAGGGTCTGAGAGGAGTCAGGGAACTGAGAAATGCTGAGGATGGGAGAACCAGGCATCCCTAGGGAAGAGCATGCCAATCGGTTATCCAGTACCAAATGGCCAGTCCTGAAAACACGAATGCAAGTAACATTATATGCACTGATCAGGCCGTGTTCATGTATTTAGGAAAGCATATATGTGTAACAGCAATAAAAGACAAAGAGGTCATAAACTTAAAAGAGCAAGGGATTGGCTACATGGAATGTTCAGACTCTTCTTTCCTCTTTAGAGAGAGGAAAGAAGGGGAAATGATGTAATCATAACCTCAAACAAATAAAAAAGACGCAGTCTCATAAGACCATTCACAGAGGAGCGACTTTTTACGTTTACTTATCGTGTGTATGTGTGAGTGTGGGCATGTCTGTGCCACAGTACACGGAGGTCAGAGAACTGGCAGGAGTCAGCCCCCTCCTTCCACCATCTGGACTCCACCACGATAGAACTCGGCTCTCGAGCTTGGCAGTAGGTAGCTTCATCCCCTGAGCCATCGTCTCATTACCCCGCGGTGAAAATAGTAAAGTTAAAAGGTTGGATTTCCCTTCGTATTCCTTCAGAAATGTTCCAGAGTAGGACAGTCATCTTTCATGTCCCTTAATACGTCTATGTTTCCTAAACAGTTATAGAGCAGGCAATATCTACCTTTACAAAGTCAAATCCGTTCATCTTATGAAAGCTCTTCATCAACTACTGACTTGAGTATTCCAACGTTCAGCTTTGTAGCTCCATTCGAATTATATTAGAACTGACAAACAGCACACAATATGTGCCATGTGCTACCTCCCCAGTCCCCTCATCACTCACAAGCCCGAGGTGACCAGAACATTAGTGTCAAAAATCTACAGATGGTTTTTGACTCACGGATAACTCTGAAATTTAAAAAACAGTTTTTTAATTGTCTTATTGTTCTACTGTTGTGCAGAGAAACCATGACCATGGAAACTCTTATAAAAGAAAGCATTCGGTTGAGACTTGCTTACAGTTTCAGAGGTTAGTCCATTATCATCATGGTGGAGAGCATAGCACTATGAAGGCAAATTCTGGATCAGTAGCTGAGAGCTACGCCATGATCCAAAGACAGTGGGAAAGGGAGAGAGGGAGGGAGGGAGGGAGGGAGGGAGGGAGGGAGGGATGGAGGGAGGGAGGTCACCCTCAGAGGCATACTTCCTCCAAGACCATGCTTCCTAATCCTTCTAATTCTTTCAAACAGTTCCACTACCCAGTAATTAAGATTTCACATATATCAAACTATTGGGACCATTCTTATTCAAACCACCACATTAGTGGTGTATATTACAGACAAGCTGTAACCAATCAGAATAACAAAAAAGAGATATAAAGTTTTTCTTTACCTTTTTTTTAAGGTAGAGTCTTGCTATGTTACCTAGGTTGGCCTTAAAACTCTTAATCCTCCTGCCCCAGCATCTGTAGTGTCGAGATCAGGTTTTGTAATCAACTCTAACATAAATGTTCCTCAGTTTAACGAGAAAAGGGCTCCGAGGGCGACAATACGACAATGCTTGCTGCACAAGGCTGGTGGCCCAAGTCCAGCCCCAGGACCCAAGGAAAGGCAGAAAGACTCTACAAAGTTGTCCTCTGACCTTCACATGTCCACCATGACATGCATGTGTGTGCCCAAACACATCACACATACATGCACATGAGCACACGCACACAATTTTAAGTCCATTTTAAATGTTCTTAGTCCATTTTGAAACTGTGAAATTCTTTCCATGACCCAACACTGACCTCTAGAGGCCATATCTATATTTCTCCAAAAATACATAAGCAATGACATTTAAAACATGACATTCATGGAATGTTTAATGAGTGGCAAGCACTATTATATTATAAATGATTTTATATTCAAATAATTAGTTTTCTTTTGGGGTAGTTTTTAACAGAAAGTTGCACAGATTAAAGAAAGAATTTTCTCCTGCTCCTATTGCTTTAAATTTGTTGGGTGTTTGAGGCAAGATAGACAAATTAAAATTATAAATATTTAATGAATACTTTGATGTTATACATATAGAGTGAAAGACAAATAGATGCTTTGATATCCACATAAAGTAAAATTATTACTGCAACTCAGGAAATTTACATACCTATCACCTTGCTGATTTCCTTTTGTCAATAACAAGAACACTTAAGATTAATCTTTTTCTGTTTTCTTATTGGATATTTTTATTTACATTTCAAATGTTATTCCCTTTCCCGGCTTCCCATCCATAAGCCTCCTATCCTATCCCCATCCCCCTTCTATGAAAATGTTGCCCCTCCCCAACCACCCCCACTTCCTGCCTCCCTGCCCTGACATTCCCCTACACTGGGAGGTACGAGGGCTTCTCCTCCCACTGGTGCCCAACAAGGCCATCCTCTGCTACATATGCAGCTGGAGCCATGGGTCTATCCATGTGTACTCTTTGGGTAGTGGTTTAGTCCCTGGGAGCTCTGGTTGGTTGGCATTGTTGTTCTTATGGGGTTATAAGCCCCTTCAGCTCCTTCAATCCTCTCTAACTCCTCCAATGGGGACCCTGTTCTCACTTCAGTGGTTTGCTGCTAGCATTCATCTCTATATTTGTCATGCTCTGGCTGAGCCTCTCAGAAGATGGCTATATCAGGCTCCTGTCAGCATGCACTTCAATATTGATGGCTTCATCAATATTGTCTTGTTTTGGTGGCTGTATATATATAGGCTGGATCCCCAGGTGGGCAGGCTCTAAATGGCCATTCCTTCAGGCTCTGCTCCAAACACTGTCTCCATATCCCCTCCTATGAATATTTTTGTTCCCTCTTTTAAGAAGGACTGAAGCACCCACACTTAGGTCATCCTTCTTCTTGAGCTTCATATGGTATGTGGATTATATCTTGAGTAATCTAAGCTTTCAAGTTAATATTGACTTATCAGTGAGTGCATACCATGTATGTTTTTTTGTGATTGGGTTACCTCACTCAGGATGATATTTTCTAGTTCCATCCATTTGCCTATGAATTTCACACTAAGTCATTATCTTTGAGCACTGAGTAGTAAGTACTCCATTATGTAAATATGCCACATTTTCTGTATCCATTCCTCTGTTGAAGGGCATTTGGGTTCTTTCCAGCTTCTGGCTATTATAAATAAGACTATTATGAACATAGTGGAGCATATGTTTTTGTTGTATGTTGGAACATCATTTGGGTATAGGCCCACGAGTGGGAGGGCTGGGTCCTCAGGTAGTATAATGTCCAATTTTCTGAGGAAGCTTCCAGACATTTCCAGAATAGTTGTACCAGCTTGCAATCCCACCACCAATGGAGGAGTGTTCCTCTTTCTCCACATCCTCGTCAGATTCTGTTGTCACCAGAGGTTTTGATCTT